>NC_053026.1:533229035-533303668 GCF_003073215.2 Triticum urartu | reverse complement strand
GGACACCGAAAAAACATCTCCCGTCCCCGACCCAGCCATGCGTAGACACCATCGAGCGCAACCGCAATGCCACCAGAAAGGCCAAACTATCCAACACTCGTGCATGCGCCTCTGTAGCATTAGTTCCCCTATTCTCTAGTCTACAACATCACATATAATAAAACTCTGCAACACGGCAATGGTGTTACAAAAACGAGAAGAGTCCACACATATGAGACACACATAGAGAATGTGACCCAACACGTTAAATAGATAGTAACTGCGGCTCTTCCTTTCCATGGAGTATACAAAATGTAATTTAGACAAGGTTCTTCGTTAACGATGGATAGATATAGAAGTTTTGATTCTTCTGTTATGTCATGCTCCAAATTCAAGTATAAAGAGAAAGACAAACTTCCGAAGAGCGAGCAAAACGAGGCCCATCACCGGTAGGCTTGGGCCAAAGCAGAGCGAAGCGAGGCCCCTCGCTGCTGCTTGCCAGGTCGGCAAAGAATGGGAGAAGGCTGTTCTCCAACTTGTCATAGTAACAAGTTGCCATTATAGAAACCAACCACGGGCTGATAAGCACGCTCTTGATACAATCAATGGTGAAGAGGCTGCCAGCCATGATATCAAAGATAGCGGCACACTCTACTCCCTTGGGGAAGTTGGTATAGTTTGTGGTGAAGATGTGTTGGACATTCGTGGGGTCACAGGTGATGAGTAACCGCATCCCGCTACTGACCTAGCCATGTACCCTGGAGTTGTGGCCTGAATCGGCAAGGAGTATGATGAGATAGTCACGCAAGTTGTGGGCGTTGGCCAGGAAGGAAGGTAGCATGTGCAATATTGGTTAGTCTGTGGGAAGCGTTGTTTGGTTCTTTGATCTACTACAATACCAAAGTAGATGTACATAGGGACACGTAGCAGGAGAGTGGAGATGAGCAGCTCTTGCGAGAAACTAATTGACAATATTATCACGAGGGTAGTGGGGGATATGCTACTGTCGTACTAATTTGTTTTATGCATCCTGCGATCGAAGATGGCGATGGCTTCATTTATAGAGAAGTTCCCTCGATCTAATCCATTGATGTGCACGTTCTTTCGCATTATGAAGTGCGTGTTGACTAACCAATAATTAGCTAGCAACTAGAATATTATATTTGTAGCTCTAACAAAGGTAGTTATATGCTTGAGGAAAGTCTCTAAATCATACTTAATTAGCACTTGGTCAGTAGCCAATCACTATCCGATTAGGAAATACAATAATCTTTTTCACTTATTTGGTGGTGGATGTCCATCTTGAGATATATACTTAGCCGTATCTATTCTTTCTGAAACTATGAAAAGTAGAAATGTGCCAGTTAATGAACCTTTAAAGCTACTAGTCAAACTATGGTATCTTTTTCATGGAAGTTAAAAGTTGAATTTAGGCAAGGATCTTTGATCACGCTGGATATAACTGTAAATGGTTTGCTTCCCAGCCTACATTAGTAGTGATGGAAGCTGGTTTTGTTGAAGTTATTAGGACCCATCCAGTGCGTTCCATATTTATTTACGTCGTTATCGATACTATTATCACTATAGTGATATATATTTATATCCATCATGATCATAGGCTGGTCCTATTGATTGTGACCCTCCTCCCGCTCGAATGTTTATTCAACATGCAAGGAATATCTATTTAATTAGGAAATAATATCTCCATGTGGGCATGTTACTTTGAGTCCTTACTTAAAATTTTCAAACAGGGCAAAAGATTTGCCATTTTCATTGATTAAGGAGAAGAGAATTGCCTGGTTAATTGATAGAAAACCGGGCTAATACCGTTACAACCCAACCCACATGACATGGGCATCACCGGCCCATGTCATGCACGTTATTTCTCATTGTGAAGTGCATGTTGACTAGCCAATAATTAGCTTGCCACTACAAGAATATATTTGTAGCTCCAACAGAGGTTGTTATACCCTCGAGAAAAGTCTCCAAATCGCACTTAATTAGCAGTTGGTCAGTAACCAATCACTCACCAATTAGGAAATATAATAGTCTTTTTGCTTATTTGGTGGTGGATGTCTATCTTGAGATAGTTAGCCGTACCTATTGTTTCTAAAACTATAAAAATTAAGAACATAATAGCCAATGAACCTTTAAAGCTACTAGTCAAACTATGGTATCTTTTTCATGGAACTTGGAAGTTGAATTTTGGCTAGTATCTTTGATCACGATGGATGTAAACGTAGAGGGTTTTCTTCCCACGAGCTACCGGTACCGGTCACATTAGCAGTGATGGAAACTGGTTTTGTTGAAGTTATTATGGCCCATCCACTTTGGTCTATATTAATTTACGCCGTTGTCGATATTATTATCATCACTATAGTGATATATATTTATATCCATCATGATCATAGGCTACTAGGAAGGAAATAATGAAATGACAAGCACTCTCACCGGTCCTTTTTTATCTGCATATAAGTTTTGTCCGAAGTCAAAATATCTTTACTTTGACCGAACTTCTAGAAAAAAGTATCAACATTCATGAAGCCAAATCAATACTTTAGGTTCACTAGCACAAATGCCCATGCGTTGCAACGGGTGAAAAAAACCACACTTTTCTAACCCAATTGCTCAAGACCCCCCACCCCCATTCCTCATTCCACGATCCACCGCTAGGCATGATGACATGACCAAACTCTTTGAAATCCTCCATGCTGCCATGAAAATATGTATTGCGGAAAAAATATGAACATATTTCAGAAGTGTACTAAAGGTGTGTGTGGAATTTAAATCACATAAATATCTAGCTGGTTGTCAGTATCCCTTCATGCCTTTGTTGGAGTTGCTTAGTGATGCCCAAAACATATTGCATTATACTGTAAATAGTAAAGTTTATTCTAGTACAATGTTTTTACCTTCACTATGGAGGTAACACTGATTTTCATGAACCAATGTTGGCTAGGTTTAGGGACTGTGTATATAGCACTATTCGTGTCCAACAATCAAGCAAATATTTTTAACATGTACTATCTTTTTCATCATATATTTTTTAAATATATTGTACATGAACAATAAATAAAAAAATTAATTATATTTAGACATAGTTTTTCTTGCAGGTGTTAAACAATTCTAACATAATTTTCTCTCCATTTATGGGAGGGGTAAAACTACGCGTTCGTGGGACTATAGCTAGTGGCAGAGGATGAAGTGTTTTTGAGGGGGGCCACTTTTGAATGATTTCTAACTGGTATACTTTTGTTCCCACAATCTTTTTAGAGATCAACAACTCATTATGGGACAAAACAAATGACAAAAAGTCACGAGGCTATTAGAACACTTTCCTTTTTATTACCGGATGACTTCTCACTTTGCTATTTTTCTCCATCAATCCCAGAAATCCCTCCTTTTTTTCTTTATTTTCAATTCCCGGAATCCCTCCTTTCCTTCTTTGTTCTCTCCTTCTTCCTTGTTAGGATATTTTCTTCTTATTACGGGATGGCTGGTTTCCCAGTTTTTCCCCGAATCCCTCTTTTCCTTCTTATTACGCGACAACTTCCTACTTTCCTATTTTTTCGCTTTCAATCCCCGAAAGCCGTCCTTTCCTTCTTATTACCGGACAGGTTCCCACCTTCCTATTTTTTTGTCAATCACGGAAATCCCTTCTTTCCATCTTTATCTTTACGAAACATGAGACCCACACTTCACTATGTTCGCTAGATGGCTTCTTGATATACCAAGGAGATTAAAGATGTATGCATATTGGGTAGATTGGATTTGAGGGAGCAAGATGGGACTATTTAACAACTAAATCTACATTTGTTTCTTCAAATAACACAACTAGTTCGGTTGGCTGTGCCATTATCTGTTGGACGTTAGGTTTGGGGATTGAATCCTCTCATCGGCATGTATTTTTTGCTTCAAACATGATAGGTGGGCCAGAGCGCACGGGCGGGCTCAGTTCACCCGGCTTGGATGAATTATACTCACCGACGACGGACGAAACGAGCATTGACGGGTGAAACTAATAACGAACGAGAATTAGGGAGGAAGAAGCTTTAGTCCTTTTATTTATTTTTGAACACAGCACAGACGCAAGCGCTCATATACACGCGCATACACTCACCCCTATGAACGCACACATGCACATCCTACCCCTATGAGCACATCCGAAAGACTGAGCCGGCATATCATCTTGAAATTCCTGAAGTGTTAATCCTTTTATTAATAGATATATATATAGATTATGAAATGTAGTTTCATAGTACATATATATTTGGTATTGTTGATGTTGATACTTTTTAATATAAATTTGGTTAAACTTTTTGCAACATTTGACTTGACATAAATCTAATACGTAAAGTAAAAAGAACTGGAGAGAGTATCTTATATCCATTGTGACCCTCTACCCACGAATGTCGATCCAACCTGCGTTGAATACCAAGGTACGCCCATTGTTTCTAAATATAAGCCTTTTTAGAGATTCTAATAGAATCTTATATATTTACTAATTAGAGGCACCTTTCAAGCGTTTTAATTAAGCCACACGATCATAATCAATTAAACCGTTGGATTGTAAAATTAAGTCCGAGATAAGAAGAAAACTTGCATAACACAGATGGTTCCGGCCATCCAAAAATACATGACACGGCCAATGTTTCGGAAAAAAACTCCATATATTCCTTTAAAGCAAATGATAAAGTCCTTCCATAATTACTCTATACTCCCTCAATTCCTTTATATTATGTGTATTAGTTTTTTCATTAAATTTCACAATGTAAGGTGCATTTGCTCTAATTCCTCGTAATTCCCTTTTTATCCCTCTAGAAAGAGGAAAGTATCTCTATCCTGATTTCCTTTGTATGTCCTTGTATCAAAAGAAGAAAACTATCTCTCTCTGGATTGCATGTATCTCTTACTTTCTTGGACTCAAGGTTTACTTGCCACTAACCAACAAATTTGCCAAGGGTACTTTTGTCATAAGACCCCTATAATTGGCTCCCGTACATTTTTTAGGCAACCACGGCTCCTGTATATGGCCGGATCGTTCAAGTCATCAAAACTAAGTAGACCACTGAATTGAAAATTTGTATCCGATAAAAAGAAATCTTGCCAAACATAAATGTCCCTATCCAAACATTGGCTTGTGACAATTCCAACGTTGTAAAATAACCCATCCGTTCCTCAAACAGAAAAGATAGCGTCCTTAAAAAAACAGTACCTGTAATAGAAAAAAACCATTTTTTAACATCATAAAATTTATTGGGAATCCAACAAAGACAAACATGCATCAGTGGCAACAATAACCCATATCCAGATATTCATATTATTGTCTGGCATTGCTAATTTGTAACAACTTTGTTGTATCTAACATTAAAGTTGCTAGCCCGTGCAGATGCACGGGTTAACGACTAGTGAACTAAATACAAAACAAAATGAATGAATCTACATTCTAAAATACGTCTATATACATCTGTATTTAGTCCATATGGAAATCTCTAAAAAGAATAAATATTTAAGAACGGAGGGAATAGGAATAATTATCTAAGGGTCCATATGAAAGCCAATCGATTTGGGTGGGCATAAAACCTGAACAACAAATCAAAATAATCTAGTAATATACTACAAATATATAACTTTTTTATGGAACTAGCAGTCACATAGATCCGCTAATTTTTTTATTTTTATATGTAAACTTTAGGCATTGGTTTCTAGTGGGAGCAGTGTGGTGCGGACACCGAAAAAACATCTCCCGTCACCGACCCAGCCATGCGTAGACACCATCGAGCGCAACCGCAATGCCACCAGAAAGGCCAAACTATCCAACACTCGTGTATGCGCCTCTGTAGCATTAGTTTCCCCCATTCTCTAGTCTACAACACCACATATAATAAAACTCTGCAACACGGCAATGGTGTTACAAAAACGAGAAGAGTCCACACATATGAGACACACATAGAGAATGTGACCCAACACGTTAAATAGATAGTAACTTGCGGCTCTTCCTTTCCATGGAGTATACAAAATGTAATTTAGACAAGGTTCTTCGTTAACGATGGATAGATATAGAAGTTTTGATTCTTCTGTTATGTCATGCTCCAAATTCAAGTATAAAGAGAAAGACAAACTTCTGAAGAGCGAGCAAAACGAGGCCCATCACCGGTAGGCTTGGGCCAAAGCAGAGCGAACGAGGCCCGTCGCTGCTGCTTGCCAGGTCGGCAAAGAATGGGAGAAGGCTGTTCTCCAACTTGTCATAGTAACAAGTTGCCATTATAGAAACCAACCACGGGCTGATAAGCACGCTCTTGATTTTTGCGCGTGGATGTAGAGACAGTGCACAATCAATGGTGAAGAGGCTGCCAGCCATGATATCAAAGATAGCGGCATACTCTGCTCCCTTGGGGAAGTTGGTATAGTTTGTGGTGAAGATGTGTTGGACATTCGTGGGGTCACAGGTGATGAGTAACCGCATCCCGCTACTGACCTAGCCATGTACCCTGGAGTTGTGGCCTGAATCGGCAAGGAGTATGATGAGATAGTCACGCAAGTTGTGGGCGTTGGCCAGGAAGGAAGGTAGCATGTGCAATATTGGTCAGTCTGTGGGAAGCGTTGTTTGTTCTTTGATCTACTACTATACCAAAGTAGATGTACATAGGGACACGTAGCAGGAGAGTGGAGATGAGCACTCTTGCGAGCAACTAATTGACAATATTATCACGAGGGTAGTGGGGGATATGCTACTGTCGTACTAATTTGATTTATGCATCCTGCGATCGAAGATGGCGATGGCTTCATTTATAGAGAAGTTCCCTCGATCTAAGTCCATTGATGTGAACGTTCTTTCGCATTATGAAGTGCGTGTTGACTAACCAATAATTAGCTAGCAACTAGAATATTATATTTGTAGCTCTAACAAAGGTAGTTATATGCTTGAGAAAAGTCTCTAAATCTACTTAATTAGCACTTGGTCAGTAGCCAATCACTATCCGATTAGGAAATACAATAATCTTTTTCACTTATTTGGTGGTGGATGTCCATCTTGAGATATATACTTAGCCGTATCTATTCTTTCTGAAACTATGAAAATTAGAAATGTGCCAGTTAATGAACCTTTAGAGCTACTAGTCAAACTATGGTATCTTTTTCATGGAAGTTAAAAGTTGAATTTAGGCAAGGATCTTTGATCACGCTGGATATAAACGTAAATTGTTTGCTTCCCAGAAGCTATCGGGACCGCCTACATTAGTAGTGATGGAAGCTGGTTTTTTTGAAGTTATTAGGACCCATCCAGTGCGGTCCATATTTATTTACGTCGTTATCGATACTATTATCACTATAGTGATATATATTTATATCCATCATGATCATAGGCTGGTCCTATTGATTATGACCCTCCTCCCGCTCAAATGTTTATTCAACATGCAAGGAAATATCTATTTAATTAGGAAATAATATCTACATGTGGGCATTGTTACTTTGAAGTCCTTACTTAACTTTTTGAACAAGGCAAAGATTGCCATTTCATTGATTAAGGGAGAAGAGAATTGCCTGGTTAATGATAGAAAACCGGGCTAATACCGTTACACCCAACCCACATGACAATGGGCATCACCGGGCCAACCTGGCCACCGACATGTGACACCACCACGAACGTCACATGCCCGGATGGGCCACACGCGCCAAGCAACACGTCATCAGTGTTAGATCCAGTTAATCAGAAATGAAGACAAAAAATAGCTATTGACTGCAACAACAGATAATTCATATAGTACAGTATCAGTGTTAGGTTTTATTCCCGCCCGTACCTAAATGGCCCACCGGGTGAGCATAGAAAACGTGAAAAAGAACATTGGACTCCAAAGCAAAATAACCGAATTCTTGGTTAATTGAGTGTCAAGTTTGTAATGGACAGTAATGCCATTATTACAAATATGTGTATTTGGAGATAACTTACGGTTGTATTCACACAAGGATCTATGACCATGATGCTTAAAATATAGAGTGCTCATTTCTCGCTTGTTACCCGGTCATAGAAGCAGCAAAGAAAGATATTTTGCTGTCGATGTTATTATTACTTATTATTTATTGCGATTCATATTTATTTCATGGTGATCCATATTATTATGTATATTGGTCATAATTTTAAATATATAGCACGCTATCTCGGCACTATTTAAAACTTTGATCGTGGTGTATATTTAAGACCATGGTGGTCGTAGGTCGATAGCAATAGAAGAAAGAAATGTATATCCTTCGTGACACTCCTTCAAAACAGATGTTGATTCCACATGCGATAAATGACATTTCCTTAGAAAATAATTAGTATCCAAAAGTGATAAACAAACTATCAAAGGGGTCCCATATATCAAAGCCAACTGTATAACATTTGTTCTTGCCATACATTAGATGGCTTCGTCTCTCTCTCTCTGTGTGTGTCTCTCTCTCATTGCTAATGTCTAAAACATGGTATCAGTGGAGTAGATAGGTGGGCTCAATGAGGACGAATGTTCATGGAGCTGGTGCGCATTCATTCACTCAACTTGAATAGCGACCTAAACCTGTCTGATTACATACAGCTCAATCAAACAAAAATGCTAATAATCTAGGTATGGCCTCTCGATTGATTCTAAGTAGAAACCATGAGTGCATCAACAAGACAAAATACAAAGCACATCCACAACCAGGCCAACTATGCCCACTCCTCCGTCCAAGAGAGACAGAAAATGCTTCCGAGGCAAGCTATCCTTCGATCCTCATCCTTGTCCCCGACTCAACAGAAAATGTATGCAAATAATAGATATAAATTTAAACATAGGTCCTTATTATTTTATCATATAAATAGCAATCCATGTATATAAATACAATACTGAGATTCCAGGCCTGGGAAGAACCATGCAGGACCCTTAAGTAAGTTTAAACACAAGGATTGTGTAATGTTACATCTTTGATCACGCTGGATATAAACGTAAATGGTTTGCTTCCCACAAGCTATCGGGACCAGCTACATTAGTAGTGATGGAAGCTGGTTTTGTTGAAGTTATTAGGACCCATCCAGTGCGGTCCATATTTATTTACGTCGTTATCGATACTATTATCACTATAGTGATATATATTTATATCCATCATGATCATAGGCTGGTAGCAAGCAAAGAAAGAAATGACAAGTACTCCCTTTGGTCCTTTTTGGTCTACATATAAGTTTTGTCTGAAGTCAATGTATCTTTTCTTTGACCGAACTTCCAGAAAAAAGTATAAACATTCACGAAGCCAAATCAATACTTTATGTTCATTATGAAATATAGTTTCAAAGTATGTATATTTGGTATTCTTGATGTTGATACTTTTTAAAATAAATATGGTCAAACTTTGCAATGTTTGACTTCACATAAATCTAATATGTAGAGTAAAAAGGACTAAAAGGATTATCTAATGTCCATTGTGACCCTCTACCCACGATGTCGGTCCAATGAATACCAATGTACGCCCATTGTTCCTAAATATAAGGATTTTTTTGAAATTATAATAAAATGAACTAAATACAAAGAAAAATGAATGAATCTACACTCTAAAATACGTCTATATACATCTGTATTTAGTCCATGTTGAAATTTCTAAACAGACTTATATTTAAGAAATGAGGGAGTGGGAATAATTAACTACTAGGGTCAATATGAAAGCCAATCGATTTGGGTGGGCATAAAACCTGAACAGAAAATCAAAATAATCTAGTAATATTGTACAAGTATATAACTTTTTTTATAGAACTAGCAGTCACATAGATCCTCCAATTTTTCTATTTTTATATGTTAACTTTAGGCATTGGTTTCTAGTGGGAGCAGTATGGTGCGCACACCCGAAAGAACATCTCCCTTCACGGACCCAGCCATGCGTAGACACCATCGAGCGCAACCGCAATGCCACTAGAAAGGCCTAACTATCCCACACTCGTGCATGTGCCTCTGTAGCAATAGTTCCCCTTCTCTAGTCTACAACACCACATATAATAAAACTCCGCAACATGGCAATGGTGTTACAAAAACGAGAAGAGCCCACACATATGAGACACACATAGAGAATGTGAGCCAACGTGTTAAATAGACAGTAACTGTAGCTCTTCCTTTCCGTGGAGCTTACAAAATGTAATTTAGACAAGGTTCTTCATTAACGATGGATAGATATAGAAGTTTTGATTCTTCTGTTATGTCATGCTCCAAATTCAAGTATAAAGAGAAAGACAAACTTCTGAAGAGCGAGCAAAACAGTAACCATAGAGCTTTCCACCGGCCAAATATGCATGTAGTATAGCTGTTTCTTTCCATTACTCTCTATGTGTTACCTTGCCAGCATATTCCATGTGCTGACCCGTTTTCGGGCTGCAACGTTAATGTTGCAGACTTTTCAGACGACGATTAAGGAGTTTTTAGGTCGTGGTTCTATACTCAGTGATGCCGTTGGAGTTGATGGACTCACTTATCTTCCAAGCCTTCCGCTGTTACCGTTATTAGATGGCCTTAAGCCATATTTATTGTAATAAGTTCTCTTTTGAGACACTCGATGTAATAAGTGTGTGATTGCTACTCTGCTATAAATCCTCCGAGTACTGTGTGGTGTCAGCATTACTGATCCAGGGATGACACCGGAGCATAGAGATCAGACTGTCTGAGGTCTGGTCGCTACAGGATCCCCGGCTCCCGCACCCGTGTCCTTGGATTGGTCCCCTTGTACGCAGACATATGCAAGAGCAAATTTGCGGCTCATTGTTGGAGATGCCCTTACAGGGTATTACTCCGTTATCTCAGAATAATCCGGGTAGTACAAAATTCCACTGCGGCATCCTAAGGAAACACTGACAGGAAAGAAGACCAACCAATCATCACATACATGGGGGGGGGGGGGGGGGGGGGGGAATATCAAGCATCCAGTGTTGTTGTGTTGGCCTGTTGGGAACCTCCTTGAATTGCCCTTTCTTGGCACAAGCATGTCCATGGGGGCCCGAGGAAGCCACAATGATGCTAGGTGATGAATATCTTGCCACTGTGGTACTTAACCTTGGTGATGTGCCCTTGTGAAAACAGGGTCCAGTTGTACAGGATATGTAGGCGCAATGAAAATAAAACCAAAACACCATGAATCAATCAAATCAACTACTTTTACACTCACATCTCAAAGAAGCCAGCACTGGGCAACGTCATTGTTCCTCGACCATCGAGTAGCCGCGAGAGTGAAGAGCAGATGATGTCACATACATACCATCATGGAAGGGGAGAGCAGAACCACTGCCAGTATGACGATCACTCGTGGATGGAAAAGGGGAAGGGGAGTGGCCAAAAGATATGGTGTCTTGACATCCCAATAGACAAATGAGGTAGAGGCGGGACTGATTCAACCAATGTCGACAACTCGCCATCAATGAAATAACAGAAGGAAGGGGAACAGTAAAGCTTCCCTGATACCGTGATTCCGGCACCGCCGGCCTCCAGAAATCTCGCTTTACATCAAACAAGGTATGAATTTTTGAGAATCAGCAAACAAGTTATGAGTGTGTAGGGCCAGCCAGATCGTGCAAACCTCTGTGAAAAAAGCGCAAGCGGGTATTTTCTCACCCCGTTCGATGAGAGGGCGCCTTGGTCGATCACGGGAGCAGCACACAATTGATACGTATTGCCTATCATTGTGATCGCCCACGTGATCATTGGCATGGGCCAGCCCATCAAAGACTATGGGCTATGAAGCGTTCTTCTCGAGCGGGATTGGTGAATTTTTCGAGAGCTTCCCAACTGGTTTTGGGAAGCTTACGAGCCAAGTTTTTTTTCTAGTTGTTTTTTCTGTCAATTGTCATTCCTTTTTCCCTACTGTTTCTTCTATTACTTTGTTTCGTCAGCATTTCTTTTGCATTTTTACTTTTATTCCTTTTATTTTTCATTTTTCCAATTCGCAAACCTTTTTAATTTTTTTGCAAAAAATTTCCGAGATCCAGGATTTTTTGAATTTCACAAATTTCTTTAAAATTAGTCAATGTCATTCAAATTTGCATGTTTTTAATTCATAATTTTTTTCACAAACTTTTTAAATTTATGAATATTATTCAAATAAGCGAATGTTTTTCAAACTCATGAACATATGTTGAATTTACAAACACTTTTCATATTCGCAAATTTTTTCTAAAGTCACGAATAGTTTCTGAATTTGTGAACTTCTTTTGTATGTTGGGTTTATATTTTGAAATCATGAAGCTTTTTTGAATTCACTAACTTTTCTTGAATTTCATGAAAAAACAATTCACAATTTTTAATACGTTGAACATTTTTTATATTTTTATAAATTCAAATATTATTGAATTTTGTGAACATTTTCTGAATTCATGAAGTTTTTCTGAATTTACCAACTTTTTTGAATTCATAAACTTTTAATCTGTGAATATTTTTAAACTTCTTGAAGTTTTGAAAATCACTAACATTTTTTGAATTCCTGATAATTTTTTGAATACATGAACATTTGTCAAATCTGGAAAAAATATTCAAACTGATGAACATTTTTTAATTTGCGTACATTTTTTACATTTTTACAATTTTTAGTATGGTAGAGAAAAAACAAAATCATAGATACGAAGCTACTTCTGGGCCGTTCTTGAAAAGTCCGAACTCTTTCCAGCCGCCTCCTCTTCCAAGAAAAGCTTGGGTTCGTGCCTCTCGCCGGCTCTGCTGCAGGTCTGCCTCGTTTCCGGTGGCCCTAGGGCCATGGGGGCGCGGTGGATCCTGGCAAGGGCCGACGGGAGGGCTCCGTTGTTAGTCGTTTCTTTAAGATTTGTTAGGGTTTGTGTCCTACTCAGGAAGACGAGACGGCGACGGCTCCCTGAAGATGGAATAAAGGTCTTCCCGCTTAGTTCCCGTTCCGGTGGTGCGTCTAGCATTGTTGATGGGCATGTGGAGGTGTGTCTCCGGCGAATCTATCCTCGATGGATTTGCTCGGATCTGATTGTGGTTCGTCTATGTTCGTGTGTCCTCAGGTTGGATCCTTTCGATCTACGTTATTCTTCATCAGCGACGGTTGCTGTTCTGGTGCGCTGGTCCTACGGGGCCTTAGCACGACGACTTCCCTACTGTCTACTACAACAAGTTGTGCCCGACTCCGGCGAGGGAGGGGTGATGACGGCGGCGCGCCTTTGGCTCGCTTCAGTGATTGTAGTCGTCGCTAGGTGGTCTACGGATCTGGATGTAATTTTTATTATTTCTAGTGTTTGTTGTACTGCCATGATAGAAGATGAATATATTGAAAGTTTTCTCGAAAAAAATAAATAAATAGAAGTCACCAACGGAAGGTAATGGGGTCGGCTCACCCCACGCGCGACCAGCGAGAGGGATGTCTGGACATATGCGCACTACGCTACTAGCGAGTTCTATATAGAAGCTCCCAGAGCAGCGGCCCAGATATGTTGAGGTGGCAGTGACGCGCAGCTTTGTAACCAGCCAACAATCCTGTGCGTTCACATGGGAGATCCAGCGGCCGATGAACTTCAAACACTATGCGAAGTCGTAGCTAGCTGAGTTTTTGAACATTTTTCAAATTTGCATACATTTTTAAGTTTTTTTAGTGCCGTAGAAAAAAAGGACAACACCCCAAAATCATACCTATTTGTCTACGTTACAGAAGTCAGCGGCCGAAGGTAATGGGGCCGGCCCATCCAAAAAGGGAGAAAACTCCCAAAACATACTCTCTCCGTCCAAAAATACTTGTCATCAAAATGAATAAAAAGGGATGAATCTAGAACTAAAATACATCCAGATACATTCCCTTTTATTCATTTTGGCGACAAGTATTTCCAGACGGAGGGAGTACGTACTTGGCTACCAGCGAGAGGGAGAAGTATGGACGTGTGCGCCTGCGGGCGACCCGATTGTAGTGCTTGCAGTGAGCGCTATGTACAAGCTCCCAGAGCAGCGGCCCTGATATGTTGAGGCGGCCATGACGCGCAGCACTGTAACGACCCGACAATCTTGTGTGTTCATACGGGAGAGCGG
This sequence comes from Triticum urartu, assembly GCF_003073215.2. Taxonomy (NCBI): domain Eukaryota; kingdom Viridiplantae; phylum Streptophyta; class Magnoliopsida; order Poales; family Poaceae; genus Triticum; species Triticum urartu. The sequence continues at coordinate 533,289,677 of NC_053026.1, read as the reverse complement.
ACGGCTGACAAACTTAAAACACTGTGGAAAAGCCATGGCTAGCTGAGTTTTACTGTCTTTGTAATAATATAACTAGCTGGGTTACCCACGCATTTGCGCGGCTAGATTAGCTAAATATCATATTAAAGTGTTGTTACGTGGGTACTTTAAATTATTGAGAACTGTGTAACCATAATATTTTCACTATCAGTTTCAATCAAAATCAGGTGCACAAATGGAATTTACTAAATAAAGATACATCAAGTTGCTTGTAAGAAACATTGGTGTGTAACAAAGGTAGATCGTCGTGAAATTGCAATTTTCTTCATTCTTATATATTTTTCTTCCGGTCTTTCTTGTACCTTAGAGCCCATAGGATTTTCTTACAGAGGACTAAAACATAATCATGTTCCTCCATCCATCTCATTCCCAGCCACAATTTTCTTTTGATTCTCTGCTCCATTTTCTCAACCTCTTTTCTTGCTCCCTTCTCCCTATGCATGTTTATACATTTAAGCAACATGTGCATGTTGATACATCAACATGATGCATGTTCTGTTATTAGATATCTCGTCACTATATATTCAATGTTATCAAATGTAAAGTATATTGTGAAATTTATTTTATATATTATTCCACATTCATGTGCCTATTCATTTCTATACATGACTATTTAATAATTTTGCTATTTAGAGAACTCACATGGAGTAAAATCAATTTATCAGTTTTTATGCAATTCTTAGTTAATTTTTTGTATTTTATAGATTATTAAAAAGTAGTTGTTTATGGTGTTCATACGAATTATAAATAAATACAGACTTCTAATACATTTTGAGAAACATAGCTTTCTATATAATTTTTCCACTGAGTAGGAGAACGTCAAATTTCAATATTTTGAAATAAATATAGTTGTATTCTTAGGTTTAACCTATAATATTTTTAATAAATTTATTCTGAAATTTCTCTACTTATGTTTCATGTAGGAGATGTACAAAAAATGCTAATGATATGTATTTATCGGTGTATATTTAACATATTTATTTAATCAAACAATAGATAAAAAATCCCTCACTTGCTTGTCAAGTACAGGGGTTTCCGCTGAATTCCCATGGAAATAGTTAACTGGCTGTGTTATATTGGGTTACCCACGCATTTGCGCGGCTAGATTAGCTAAATATCATAAATTTATGTCTTACTTTCTATCATATTTATATTATTAAAGTGTTGTTACGTGGGTACTTTAAATTATTGAGAACTGTGTAACCATAATATTTTCACTATCCGTTTCAATCAAAATCAGGTGCACAGATGGAATTTACTAAATAAAGATACATCAAGTTGCTTGTAAGAAACATTGGTGTGTAACAAAGGTAAGAAACATTGGTGTGTAACAAAGGTAGATCGTCGTGAAATTGCAATTTTTTTCATTCTTATATATTTTTTCTTCCGGTCTTTCTTGTACCTTAGAGCCCATAGGCTTTTCTTACAGAGGACTAAAACATAATCATGTTCCTCCATCCATCTCATTTCCAGCCACAATTTTCTTTTGATTCTCTGCTCCATTTTCTCAACCTCTTTTCTTGCTCTCTTCTCGCTATGCATGTTTATACATTTAAGCAACATGTGCATGTTGATACATCAACATGATGCATGTTCTGTTATTAGATATCTCGTCATTATATATTCAATGTTATCAAATGTAAAGTATATTGTGAAATTTATTTTGTATATTATTCCACATTCACGTGCCTATTCATTTCTACACATGACTATTTAATAATTTTGCTATTTAGAGAACTGAAACTGGCAACTGAAAACTGGCAAAAAATATCGAGTCATATGTGCAATGAGTCATGATTTTATTTCTACTATGCAAACAACATGAAAACATTTTTTCTCCAACTGCATAAAACTAGAGAGTGACCAAGCATTTAAAGTTATAGCTCGCACCAATACACAACAATTTATATGCGGTGATTCTAATTAGTGAGCTTATTGGATATCTCGGTTTGTCGATTGATTATTAATTAATCATATTGATAACCTCGGATAATCCAAAAAAAATTGAATTTCATTTGAAATGTAATCGGGCATATGCAGTTAGCTTTGGATCTGTAACATCCCAAATTTTCAATTTGGATTGTTATACATTAGATCATCATGCATATCATATTTTATTTTCTATTTTTGTTGATCCTAGAAATTCTACGCAACTCAATGACCCACGGAGAGAGTTGGGGATTTCGTTATTTTCATATTTGAGTTTTCTCAAATTTTGAGAATAGGATCATTTGATTTTATTTATTTTATCATCAATTATTTCTATTACAAAAATATGAGAGAGGGAATAAAATGACTTTCCCAAAATAAAGAAATATTGAGGATTTAATAATAAAATCAAATAAGATTTTATTTCGGTGTTTTATTTGAATTTAGGAAAAATGTGCGTTTTTCAAAATTGCATTTAGGGCCCAAATAAATGTTCACCTTGTGCGGCTTGATTTTAGAATCCCGCTAAAATTTATTTCGGAATTTTTGGAGTCCGTTTAGTATTTCTTTTTATTTTTCTTCCGAGCAGAATAATTAAAAAAACGAACCGACCTACGGGCCGTGTCCGACTAGGACTCCGGCCCGAGGGGGGGCTTTATAAGCCGGGGCAGCCCACCCCGAGGGAAGCCAGCCCCCAGCCCAGTCGCCGCCGCCGCCGACGTCCGCCGCCGCCACCGCCGGATCCCGCCACAGAGGTTCGTCGCGCCTCGATTTCTGTGCCAAAAAAAAGAAAAAAAATATTCGGCGTTCGTCGTTTTTCTTTTTCTCGGATTAAATCCGTGATTTTTCTGATTGCGATTCCTGATCCGATTTTCGTTTTAGTTTAACTTTTCACTCGTTTATCAGAATCAGGCGATTCAAGCGCCTAGGGATTCGTCTCGAAACCCTCTATCCGTTTAACCAACTTAAACAAGATTTTGCTACTGTAAAATTTTCCCTAGATCCAGATTACTAGAACGAAGTTGTTTTCTTTCGCCGTTTGACTTTCGTTGCTTCATTCGATTTGATTCTTTTTGCCAACCGGAGTTCTTAAGTTGAACCTTCTGATTAGATCTCTTATTTGAGTTTTACCTGTGCATTAGATGAGTACTTATTGTATTCTTGTTTGTTTGTCTGCGATAGAGTACCCGGAGTGCGCCACCTGTTACTTCGAATCGTTAGGTTTTGCGGATCATCAGCAAGGCAAGTAACACTTTGATCATACCTTTTCTACTACCCAGTTTTATTGCATTAGATCAATCCTCACACATTGCATGATTAGGATCTAATTAAGTTGTGGATGGGAAGTAGATGAGGTAGTACCTATTACCTGTTTATTATCAAACCTTTGACAGTTACTTCTACGTTTGCTTATTATGCCATGCTATGCTAGTAGACGTGGATTGGGTGAGTGATATCCATGACAGATGTGAGATTGTTAATTAATGGTTTATCTAAGGTGGCAACTTAAACACACATCTAGGTGGATTGAGGCACCTGTGTATTCGAGGACTTGCCTGTTTTTTTTTGGACCACCACCCAGGCTCAAAGGGATCATGAGACTACTCATACTAGAAACTTCCGTGTGCAGCCACAAGCTATTATGGGCTCTAGCATAGTTGACTAAGTTGTGCGAACTCTTACAGTGGTAGACTAGCAGATGTAGGGGATGTAGGTGGTACGGTCTACCCGATCGTAAGGTGCTAGCGCTTCTGAAAGACTATGTCTCGGTCATCCGTCTTCTCAAACACCCTGTAGTGCGAGAAACCAAACGGAGGCGATCGAGTCTTGTGGGGAAAAGTGCGCAAACCTCTGCAGAGTGTAATAAACTAATCATGGTTAGCCGTGTCCCCGGTTATGGACATCTTGAGTATCTAGTACTTGGATTTTCATGTGAATCTCAACATGTTACTCTAAATTAATTTTGTTGGGTTATGTTAATGATGATGCTTAATTGGGATTGAGAATGCTGTCAACCATTCTCAATGTTTAACAACCACCATGATAGTAATTAAATTTTATTCCTTTGCAGTAGGGAAAAATCGGCTTTACGCAAAACAGTAACCATAGAGCTTTCCACCGGCCAAATATGCATATAGTATAGCTGTTTCATTCCATTACTCTCTATGTATTACCTTGCCAGCATATTCCATGTGCTAACCCGTTTTCGGGCTGCAACTTTAATGTTGCAGACTTTTCAGACGACGATTAAGGAGTTTTTAGGTCGTGGTTCTATACTCAGTGATGCCGTTGGAGTTGATGGACTCACTTATCTTCCAAGCCTTCCGCTGTTATCGTTATTAGATGGCCTTAAGCCATATTTATTGTAATAAGTTCTCTTTTGAGACACTCGATGTAATAAGTGTGTGATTGCTACTCTGCTATAAATCCTCCGAGTACTGTGTGGTGTCAGCATTACTGATCCAGGGATGACACCGGAGCACAGAGATCAGACTGTTTGAGGTCTGGTCGCTATAGAGATGGTATCAGAGCACACGCTGACTGTAGGACACGACCACTAAGCACAAGACCTAGATCACTATTCACTCTCTTCTATTCTGACCTCTCATCTTTTCTACTCTTTAGGATGGCGGATGCAAGGAACAAGTTCACACAACCGGATGAAGATACACCCTTTGGACGTCACTTGAAGGAAGTCACTAGATACCTGAACATAGGAGTACCTAGCTTCACGGGAACCTACAACGCCACTTTACCTGAAGAAGAGCGCTGGATGATTCAAGTTCAAGTTCCAGGAAGGACGTTCATGCCAGTCACTGAGCCCGTAGAATTTTCTTTTGATGCACAAACTTGGAGTCTAGGAAAGAGCATGGCAGCTCACATCGCCATGAGACGCATTGGAGAAGTCTACCGCAAGGATCTCAAGGATACTATCTACCAGATTTGTGGGCGCCGAGATGAGCACTGGGAGATGATCAGCACCAGGAAGGATAGATCAATTGTAGCTTTTATCCAGGAGCTAAACCAGCACATTCGACGACAGGAGAACCAGATGTGCGCCGACATGATAGATCTGAAGAAGGCTAAGACTAGAATCAAGGAATTGGAGGAAGAACTCAAGGCTACACGGGAAGATTATGAAGAAGAAATAGAAGTATTGGTGGAGAAGAATGACGACCTAATCAAGAAGATTGGAATATTTATGGGAGGCCCTACGCCAGTAGATGAAGACGAAGAACCCCAGGAAATTAGCCTGGAAGACTACATCATCATAGATGGCACCGACTCGGAAGCAGATAGTAGCGATGATGACTATGTTGATGAAGCTGGAGCAGATATCATGGAGTCCACGACCGTAGAATATTTCTAGTAGACCACCTCATCAGTAGTAGTAGTCCACCATGTAAATATAGTAGTCCGAGCACTTTTGCGATAGATAGATCAATTGTATGCCTTTGTTTGATTGATTGAAGTGAATTGTTTGTTTTGCCTCATGTGCATATGGGTAGTGTTTTCTCTTTAGACCCCCTCTATTCTTATATCTCATCTCTTCTAAAACCCTCAGATGCCTCTGAGACGTGACCCCGGATTTGCCTTTCCACCGGAGCTCACCCAATTGATCCAGCAGCAGAACAAATTGATGCAGTTGCTAGTCCAAAATCAGAATCAGGGGAACAACAACAACAACCCACCACCACCACCACCTGTTGACCACTTAGCCCGTTTTCTTAGGCTGAATCCGCCGGTGTTTTCCAGTAGCACCGAGGCGATAGTAGCAGATGATTGGCTCCGCAAGACAACTAGGGAGTTGACCACAGCAGGATGCACAGATGCGGAAAAGGTGAAGTTTGCCGCACATCGGTTAGAAGGACCCGCAGCATCATGGTGGGAGAATTTCACAGCCACTTTCCTTGTAGACACTGTCACATGGGACCAGTTTCAGCAGGCTTTTCGTACTACCCATGTTTTAGCGGGAGCTATGGCCATGAAGAAGCGTGAGTTTCGCAACTTGTGCCAAGGAGGAAGGACAGTTGGCCAGTATGTGGAGGAATTTAGTAAGCTAGCACGTTATGCCCCAGATGACGTCGCTACGGATGCAGCTAAGCATGAGAAGTTTCTGGAAGGACTGAATGATGAGTTGAGCATGTAGTTGATGGTGGCAACTTTCAACAACTACCATGAGTTGGTAGATCGTGCTCTTATGATTGAAGGGAAGCAGCAGCAAATTGAGAATCGCAAGAGGAAGTATGGACAAGGAAAGTACAATTCAGGAGCTCAGCAGAAGCCCCATTTTACCCCTAGACCGGGAGGACATTTTCAGCATACCCATGGAGGAGGTAGCTCGCACAACCACAATGGCACCAAGAATGGTAATGGCAATGGAGGAAGCAACGGCCAGAACCGCACCAACCCCTCAACCTCAGCCAAGAAGGACCTAAGCCAAGTCATTTGTTTTAAGTGTTCGAAGACCGGACATTATGCCAATGAATGTCCTGAATTACAAAATGGAAATAGCAATGGAAGTTCTGGGAAGAAGCCGAACCCTTTTAACAGGGGACAGGTGAACCACGTTAGCGTGGAGGAGGTTGAAGCTCAGCCCGATGCAGTAATAGGTAAGTTTTTGGTTAAGTCATTTACTGCACTCATTCTTTTTGATACTGGTGCATCGCATTCATACATCTCAAGGGGATTTGTGGATAAGTATAACCTATCAACCCAAGCCCTTAGGTCACCCATGTTAGTAACCTCGCCCGGAGCAGAGTATGTGGCTAGTCTATGGTGTGATCGGTTACCATTAAGGATTGGTAACTATGTTTTTCCCTCAGACCTAATAGTATTGGAATCTCAAGGATTGGATGTGATATTAGGCATGGATTGGTTATCAAAGTATGAAGGGAATATTGAATGTGCTAGTAAGTCAATTTTGCTTACCACACCAGAAGGGAGAAGGATCAAGTATGTATCCCGGCATGAGCCAAAGAGGACTCAAGTAAATTGCCTAACAGGAGTTGTGCAGGAGGAAGTACCAGTGGTAAGGGATTTCCCTGATATATTTCCAGAGGAGTTGCCAGGCATGCCACCGGATAGAGATATTGAGTTTTTGATTGAGCTATTGCCAGGCACAGGTCCAATATCAAAGAGACCATATAGGATGCCAGCAAAGGATTTGGTGGAAATTAAGAAGCAGATTAAGGAGTTACTAGATAAGGGATATATTCGCCCAAGTTCTTCGCCTTGGGGATCGCCAGTACTACTAGTGGAGAAGAAGGATGGAACGTTAAGGATGGTTGTTGATTATCGAGGATTGAATGAAGTAACAATCAAGAACAAGTACCCACTACCAATGATCAACGATCTGTTTGATCGATTGCAAGGAGCTAACGTATTTTCCAAGATCGATCTGCGATCAGGATACCACCAGTTGAAGATTCGAGAACAGGATATTCCGAAGACAGCTTTTACCACCAGGTATGGGCTGTATGAGTATACCGTTATGTCATTTGGTCTGACTAACGCACCTGCCTATTTTATGAACATGATGAACAAAGTGTTTATGGAGTTTTTGGATAAGTTCGTCGTAGTGTTCATTGATGATATCCTGGTTTATTCGAAGAATGAAGAGGAGCATAAGGAGCATTTGCGTTTGGTACTTGGAAAGCTCAGAGAACATCAACTATATGCCAAGTTCAGCAAATGTGAGTTTTGGTTGAAGGAAGTAGGATTCCTCAGACATGTTATATCTGGAGAAGGTATAGCAGTAGATCCCGCTAAAGTTGAAATTGTGACCAAGTGGGAAGCCCCAACAACAGTTGGAGAGATCCGGAATTTTCTTGGACTCGCAGGATACTACCGGAGATTTATTGAGAATTTCTCAAAGATTGCGAAGCCTATGACTGAGTTGTTGAAGAAGGATACCAAGTTCATATGGACAGAGGAATGTGAGACTAGTTTCCAAGAGTTGAAGAAACGTTTGGTTACCTCACCAGTATTGATCTTGCCAGACCAGACCAAGGATTATGAGGTGTATTGCGACGTTTCACGTTGAGGACTTGGAGCAGTGCTTATGCAGGAAAGGAGAGTTGTTTCATATGACTCAAGACAACTGAAGCCTCATGAGTTGAATTATGCCACGCATGATTTGGAGTTAGCAGCCGTAGTGCATGCATTGAAGACATGGAGACATTTTCTCATTGGAAATCATTGTGAGGTGTACACGGATCATAAGAGTTTGAAGTACATTTTCACACAGAAGGAGTTGAATCTCAGACAAAGGAGATGGTTGGAGCTTATCAAGGATTATGATATGAAATTGCATTATCATCCTGGAAAGGCTAATGTAGTAGCAGACGCATTAAGCCGTAAGAGCCATGTCAATACGTTAATGACGGGAGAAATACCAAGGGAGTTAGCCGAAAATCTTCGTGAACTATGTTTGGAAATAGTTCCGAGAGGCTATGTAGCAGCATTGGAGATTCAGTCAACTTTGATGGATAGAATTAGGGAAGCTCAGAAAGCTGACAAAGAGATTGCCGCTATAAAGGAGAAACTGAGCAAAGGAAAAGCTAAAGGATTTCGTGAGAATGAGCACGACACCCTATGGTTTGAAGACCGCGTTTACGTGCCCAATGACCCGGAGATCAGGAAGTTGATACTGCAAGAGGCACACGATTCACCGTATTCGATTCACCCAGGAAATACTAAGATGTATTTGGATTTGAAGGATATTTTCTGGTGGACCGGAATGAAGAAGGATATTGCAGAGTATGTAGCAGTTTGTGATGTATGTCAGAGAGTAAAGGCAGAGCATCAGAAGCCAGCAGGATTGTTACAACCATTGTCGATACCCGAATGAAAGTGGGATAAGTTAGGCATGGATTTTATCACGGGATTGCCCAGGACTCGTTCAGGCTATGACTCGATTTGGGTTGTAGTCGATCGATTGATGAAAGTAGCTCATTTCATCCTAGTAAAGACCACTTATACCAGTGCTAAGTTGGCAAAGATATACATGACCAGGATCGTATGTCTGCATGGAGTTCCAAGGAGTATCGTATCAGATAGAGGAACCCAGTTTACCTCAAAGTTCTGGAAGCAGTTGCACGAAACTTTGGGTACCAGGCTAGAATTCAGTACAACTTTTCATCCACAGACAGATGGACAGACCGAGAGAGTCAATCGGATTTTGGAGGATATGCTGAGAGCTTGTGCGCTAGATTACGGATCTAGTTGTGACGATAATTTGCCATATGCAGAGTTCTCTTACAACAACAGTTACCAAACCAGTTTGAAGATGGCCCCTTTCGAAGCTTTGTACGGAAGGAGGTGCAGGACACCGTTGTCATGGGACGAAGTTGGAGACCGCCAGTTGTTTGGTCTTGACTTGATTAAAGAGTCTGAACAGAAGGTGAAGTTGATTCGCGATAGGCTCAAGGTAGCCCAGTCCAGACAGAAAAGTTATGCAGATTCTAAACGCAAGGAGACAGTTTACGAAGTCGGAGATAGAGCTTATCTTCGAGTATCTCCACTTCGAGGAACAAAACGTTTTGGAGTTAAAGGGAAGTTACCACGATTTGTAGGACCATATCGAGTTTTGGAGCGTATGGGAGAAGTGGCCTACAAGTTGGAATTGCCCGAAGGATTGTCAGGAGTACATGATGTGTTCCACGTTTCTCAGTTAAAGAAATGTCACGCGGAGATGGCTGACATACCGTTGAGAGACACAGTGCCTTTGGAAACTATTCAGTTGGACAATGATTTGACCTACGAGGAGAAACCAGTTAAGATCCTCGAGTTTGCCAGCCGAGTTACTCGCAGCAAGGTTATTAAGTTTTGCAAAGTTCAGTGAAGCCACCACACGGAGGATGAAGCCGCCTGGGAGCGAGAGGAAGATTTGCTCAAAGACCACCCTCACCTATTTTCTAGCCAACCCGAATCTCGAGGGCGAGATTCATCTTAAGGGGGGTAGGTTTGTAACATCCCAAATTTTCAATTTGGAATGTTATACATTAGATTATCATGCATATCATATTTTATTTTGCATTTTTGTTGATCCTAGAAATTCTACGCAACTCAATGACCCACGGAGAGAGTTGGGGATTTCGTTATTTTCATATTTGAGTTTTCTCAAATTTTGAGAATAGGATCATTTGATTTTATTTATTTTATCATCAATTATTTCTATTACAAAAATATGAGAGAGGGAATAAAATGAATTTCCCAAAATAAAGAAATATTGAGGATTTAATAATAAAATCAAATAAGATTTTATTTCGGAGTTTTTCGGTGTTTTATTTGAATTTAGGAAAAATGTGCGTTTTTCAAAATTGCATTTAGGACCCAAATAAATGTTCACCTTGTGCGGCTTGATTTTAGAAGCCCGTGAAAATTTATTTCGGAATTTTTGGAGTCCGTTTAGTATTTCTTTTTATTTTTCTTCCGAGCGGAATAATTAAAAAAAAACGAACCGACCTACGGGCCGTGTCCGACTAGGACTCCGGCCCGAGGGGGGCTTTATAAGCCGGGGCAGCACACCCCGAGGGAAACCCTAGCCAGCACCCAGCCCAGCGCCGTCGCCGCCGCCGCCGCCGACGTCCGCCGCCGGATCCCGCCGCTGAGGTTCGTCGCGCCTCGATTTCCGTGCCGAAAAAAGGAAAAATAAATATTTGGTGTTCGTCGTTTTTCTTTTTCTTGGATTAAATCCGCGATTTTTCTGATCGCGATTCCTGATCCGCTTTTCGTTTTAGTTTAACTTTTTGCTCGTTTATCGGAATCAGGCGATTCAAGCGCCTAGGGATTCGTCTCGAAACCCTCTATCCGTTTAACCAACTTAAACAAGATTTTGCTAATGTAAAATTTTCCCTAGATCCATATTACTAGAACGAAGTTGTTTTCTTTCACCGTTTGACTTTCGTTGCTTCGTTCGATTTGATTCTTTTTGCCAACCGGAGTTCTTAAGTTGAACCTTCTGGTTAGATCTCTTATTTGAGTTTTACCTGTGCATTAGATGAGTACTTATTGTATTCTTGTTTGTTTGTCTACGATAGAGTACCCGGAGTGCGCCGCCTGTTACTTCGAATCGTTAGGTTTTGCGGATCATCAGCAAGGCAAGTAACACTTTGATCATACCTTTTCTACTACCCAGTTTTATTGCATTAGATCAATCCTCACACATTGCATGAGATTAGGATCTAATTAAATTGTGGGATGGGAAGTAGATGTGGTAGTACCTATTACCTGTTTATTATCAAACCTTTGGGAGTTACTTCTACGTTTGCTTATTATGCCATGCTATGCTAGTAGACGTGGATTGGGTGAGTGATATCCATGACAGATGTGAGATTGTTAATTAATAGTTTATCTAAGGTGGCAACTTAAACACACATCTGGGTGGATTGAGGCACCTGGGTATTCCAGGACTTGCCTGTTTTCTTTTGGACCGCCACCCAGGCTCAAAGGGATCATGAGACTATTCATACTAGAAACTTCCGTGTGCAGCCACAAGCTATTATGGGCTCTAGCATAGTTGACTAAGTTGTGCGAACTCTTACAGTGGTAGACTAGCAGATGTAGGGGATGTAGGTGGTACGGTCTACCCGATCGTAAGGTGCTAGCGCTTCTGAAAGACTATGTCTCGGTCATCCGTCTTCTCAAACACCCTGTAGTGCGAGAAACCAAACGGAGGCGATTGAGTCTTGTGGGGAAAAGTGCGCAAACCTCTGCAGAGTGTAATAAACTAATCATGGTTAGCCGTGTCCCCGGTTATGGACATCTTGAGTATCTAGTACTTGGATTTTCATGTGAATCTCAACATGTTACTCTAAATTAATTTTGTTAGGTTATGTTAATGATGATGCTTAATTGGGATTGAGAATGCTGTCAACCATTCTCAATGTTTAACAACCATCATGATAGTAATTAAATTTTATTCCTTTGCAGTAGGGAAAAATTGGCTTTACGCAAAACAGTAACCATAGATCTTTCCACCGGCCAACTATGCATGTAGTATAGCTGTTTCATTCCATTACTCTCTATGTGTTACCTTGCCAGCATATTTCATGTGCTGACCCGTTTTCGGGCTGCAACGTTAATGTTGCAGACTTTTCAGACGACGATTAAGGAGTTTTTAGGTCGTGGTTCTATACTCAGTGATGCCGTTGGAGTTGATGGACTCACTTATCTTCCAAGCCTTCCGCTGTTATCGTTATTAGATGGCCTTAAGCCATATTTATTGTAATAAGTTCTCTTTTGAGACACTCGATGTAATAAGTGTGTGATTGCTACTCTGCTATAAATCCTCCGAGTACTGTGTGGTGTCAGCATTACTGATCCAGGGATGACACCGGAGCACAGAGATCAGACTGTTTGAGGCCTGGTCGCTACAGGATCCCCGGCTCCCGCACCCGTGTCCTCGGATTGGTCCCCTTGTACGCGGACATATGCAAGAGCAAATTTGCGGCTCATCGTTGGAGATGCACTTACATGGTATTACTCCGTTATCTCAGAATAATCCGGGTAGTACAAAATTCCACTGTGGCATCCTAAGGAAACACTGACAGGAAAGAAGACCAACCAATCATCACATACATGCGGAGGGGGGGTGGTGGGGGAATATCAAGCATCCAGTGTTGTTGTGTTGGCCTGTTGGGAACCTCCTTGAATTGCCCTTTCTTGGCACAAGCATGTCCATGGGGGCCCGAGGAAGCCACAATGATGCTAGGTGATGAATATCTTGCCACTGTGGTACTTAACCTTGGTGATGTGCCCTTGTGAAAACAGGGTCCAGTTGTACAGGATATGTAGGCGCAATGAAAATAAAACCAAAACACCATGAATCAATCAAATCAACTACTTTTACACTCACATCTCAAAGAAGCCAGCACTGGGCAACGTCATTGTTCCTCGACCATCGAGTAGCCGCGAGAGTGAAGAGCAGATGATGTCACATACATACCATCATGGAAGGGGAGAGCAGAACCACTGCCAGTATGACGATCACTCGTGGATGGAAAAGGGGAAGGGGAGTGGCCAAAAGATATGGTGTCTTGACATCCCAATAGACAAATGAGGTAGAGGCGGGACTGATTCAACCAATGTCGACAACTCGCCATCAATGAAATAACAGAAGGAAGGGGAACAGTAAAGCTTCCCTGATACCGTGATTCCGGCACCGCCGGCCTCCAGAAATCTCGCTTTACATCAAACAAGGTATGAATTTTTGAGAATCAGCAAACAAGTTATGAGTGTGTAGGGCCAGCCAGATCGTGCAAACCTCTGTGAAAAAAGCGCAAGCGGGTATTTTCTCACCCCGTTCGATGAGAGGGCGCCTTGGTCGATCACGGGAGCAGCACACAATTGATACGTATTGCCTATCATTGTGATCGCCCACGTGATCATTGGCATGGGCCAGCCCATCAAAGACTATGGGCTATGAAGCGTTCTTCTCGAGCGGGATTGGTGAATTTTTCGAGAGCTTCCCAACTGGTTTTGGGAAGCTTACGAGCCAAGTTTTTTTTCTAGTTGTTTTTTCTGTCAATTGTCATTCCTTTTTCCCTACTGTTTCTTCTATTACTTTGTTTCGTCAGCATTTCTTTTGCATTTTTACTTTTATTCCTTTTATTTTTCATTTTTCCAATTCGCAAACCTTTTTAATTTTTTTGCAAAAAATTTCCGAGATCCAGGATTTTTTGAATTTCACAAATTTCTTTAAAATTAGTCAATGTCATTCAAATTTGCATGTTTTTAATTCATAATTTTTTTCACAAACTTTTTAAATTTATGAATATTATTCAAATAAGCGAATGTTTTTCAAACTCATGAACATATGTTGAATTTACAAACACTTTTCATATTCGCAAATTTTTTCTAAAGTCACGAATAGTTTCTGAATTTGTGAACTTCTTTTGTATGTTGGGTTTATATTTTGAAATCATGAAGCTTTTTTGAATTCACTAACTTTTCTTGAATTTCATGAAAAAACAATTCACAATTTTTAATACGTTGAACATTTTTTATATTTTTATAAATTCAAATATTATTGAATTTTGTGAACATTTTCTGAATTCATGAAGTTTTTCTGAATTTACCAACTTTTTTGAATTCATAAACTTTTAATCTGTGAATATTTTTAAACTTCTTGAAGTTTTGAAAATCACTAACATTTTTTGAATTCCTGATAATTTTTTGAATACATGAACATTTGTCAAATCTGGAAAAAATATTCAAACTGATGAACATTTTTTAATTTGCGTACATTTTTTACATTTTTACAGTTTTTAGTATGGTAGAGAAAAAACAAAATCATAGATACGAAGCTACTTCTGGGCCGTTCTTGAAAAGTCCGAACTCTTTCCAGCCGCCGCCTCCTCTTCCAAGAAAAGCTTGGGTTCGTGCCTCTCGTCGGCTTTGCTGCAGGTCGGCCTCGTTTCCGGTGGCCCTAGGGCCATGGCGGCGCGGTGGATCCTGGCAAGGGCCGACGGGAGGGCTCCGTTGTTAGTCGTTCCTTTAAGATTTGTTAGGGTTTGTGTCCTACTCAGAAAGACGAGACGGCGAAGGCTCCCTGAAGATGGAATAAAGGTCTTCCCGCTTAGTTCCCGTTCCGGTGGTGCGTCTAGCATTGTTGATGGGCATGTGAAGGTGTGTCTCCGGCGAATCTATCCTCGATGGATTTGCTCGGATCTGATTGTGGTTCGTCTATGTTCGTGTGTCCTCAGGTTGGATCCTTTCGATCTACGTTATTCTTCATCAGCGACGGTTGCTGTTCTGGTGCGCTGGTCCTACGGGGCCTTAGCACGACGACTTCCCTACTGTCTACTACAACAAGTTGTGCCCGACTCCGGCGAGGGAGGGGTGATGACGGCGGCGCGCCTTTGGCTCGCTTCAGTGATTGTAGTCGTCGCTAGGTGGTCTACGGATCTGGATGTAATTTTTATTATTTCTAGTGTTTGTTGTACTGCCATGATAGAAGATGAATATATTGAAAGTTTTCTCGAAAAAAATAAATAAATAGAAGTCACCAACGGAAGGTAATGGGGTCGGCTCACCCCACGCGCGACCAGCGAGAGGGATGTCTGGACATATGCGCACTACGCTACTAGCGAGTTCTATATAGAAGCTCCCAGAGCAGCGGCCCAGATATGTTGAGGTGGCAGTGACGCGCAGCTTTGTAACCAGCCAACAATCCTGTGCGTTCACATGGGAGATCCAGCGGCCGATGAACTTCAAACACTATGCGAAGTCGTAGCTAGCTGAGTTTTTGAACATTTTTCAAATTTGCATACATTTTTAAGTTTTTTTAGTGCCGTAGAAAAAAAGGACAACACCCCAAAATCATACCTATTTGTCTACGTTACAGAAGTCAGCGGCCGAAGGTAATGGGGCCGGCCCATCCAAAAAGGGAGAAAACTCCCAAAACATACTCTCTCCGTCCAAAAATACTTGTCATCAAAATGAATAAAAAGGGATGAATCTAGAACTAAAATACATCCAGATACATTCCCTTTTATTCATTTTGGCGACAAGTATTTCCAGACGGAGGGAGTACGTACTTGGCTACCAGCGAGAGGGAGAAGTATGGACGTGTGCGCCTGCGGGCGACCCGATTGTAGTGCTTGCAGTGAGCGCTATGTACAAGCTCCCAGAGCAGCGGCCCTGATATGTTGAGGCGGCCATGACGCGCAGCACTGTAACGACCCGACAATCTTGTGTGTTCATACGGGAGAGCGGACGGCTGACAAACTTAAAACACTGTGGAAAAGCCATGGCTAGCTGAGTTTTACTGTCTTTGTAATAATATAACTAGCTGGGTTACCCACGCATTTGCGCGGCTAGATTAGCTAAATATCATATTAAAGTGTTGTTACGTGGGTACTTTAAATTATTGAGAACTGTGTAACCATAATATTTTCACTATCAGTTTCAATCAAAATCAGGTGCACAAATGGAATTTACTAAATAAAGATACATCAAGTTGCTTGTAAGAAACATTGGTGTGTAACAAAGGTAGATCGTCGTGAAATTGCAATTTTCTTCATTCTTATATATTTTTCTTCCGGTCTTTCTTGTACCTTAGAGCCCATAGGATTTTCTTACAGAGGACTAAAACATAATCATGTTCCTCCATCCATCTCATTCCCAGCCACAATTTTCTTTTGATTCTCTGCTCCATTTTCTCAACCTCTTTTCTTGCTCCCTTCTCCCTATGCATGTTTATACATTTAAGCAACATGTGCATGTTGATACATCAACATGATGCATGTTCTGTTATTAGATATCTCGTCACTATATATTCAATGTTATCAAATGTAAAGTATATTGTGAAATTTATTTTATATATTATTCCACATTCATGTGCCTATTCATTTCTATACATGACTATTTAATAATTTTGCTATTTAGAGAACTCACATGGAGTAAAATCAATTTATCAGTTTTTATGCAATTCTTAGTTAATTTTTTGTATTTTATAGATTATTAAAAAGTAGTTGTTTATGGTGTTCATACGAATTATAAATAAATACAGACTTCTAATACATTTTGAGAAACATAGCTTTCTATATAATTTTTCCACTGAGTAGGAGAACGTCAAATTTCAATATTTTGAAATAAATATAGTTGTATTCTTAGGTTTAACCTATAATATTTTTAATAAATTTATTCTGAAATTTCTCTACTTGGGTTTCATGTAGGAGATGTACAAAAAATGCTAATGATATGTATTTATCGGTGTATATTTAACATATTTATTTAATCAAACAATAGATAAAAAATCCCTCACTTGCTTGTCAAGTACAGGGGTTTCCGCTGAATTCCCATGGAAATAGTTAACTGGCTGTGTTATATGGTTTGCCTCAAGTCCTGAGATATCGGATGAGGTGGTTGCTTACGTAAAAATCTGACGTGTCTGTTTGGGATTCTGATTTTGAAAGGTCTAGAATCTGGGAATCTGTAGCTGAAGCCCAATCGAAGGCCACCATAATGTATATATGCATGCATTCACATATGGCAAGTTTAACAAATCCACATGCTGTTCGTAAAAAAAAGGAAAACAAATTTATATGCGTGATGCGCCTAGTTGCAAGCAAATTGTCTTATGTGATTTGCTTATCTACTTGAAGCACGTCCACCTGCGTCCGCGTCTGAGTCTTCTTGCTCATGTCTGTATGATCAGCTATGTTTTGCCCCTTTGACTGGACGTCGGACATGTTTTAGTTTAACATGCTTGGTAATTTTTTCATACGTGATGGATTGGGACTATGAGTTCCCTTGTATGTACGTGTTTAGATGGTATGTGTCAGCTTATAGATTTATCTGCACGTGTCTTCCAAACTTTAAACCCGAGCTGTTTTCTTTTATGTGCTTACTGTGAGCCATTACTTTTCTCCTATTTTAATAATTTAATAGTTTTTCATAATTTAGCTATTTATGAATTTTGTGAAGTACATATATCTCAGCTCATCTTTGTCCTAGTCAAATGCTAATTTCAATATTATTTTTAAATTTAGCTATTTATGAAATTTGAGATGTAAATATCAAATATTTATTTACTTTGAATGATGAAACATGTGTATACTTTTTTATTTGAGAAGTAATACGAATTAATTTTATCCAGTGGTTATGATATTGCTAAGAAGCAAATGAGCTAGCCAAATGAATTATTAACCAATGACAACAAAGTGATGTCATTGTTTGTAGTTTGTAGGAAGCTTATATACTACGAACTTGATTGCACCACTTTTGCCTTCACTACGTACACGTGCGAACCTGGTTGACTCCGGTTACATTATTGTAGGTGACATGTGAAACAAAACTCTGATTCGTCAGTTTTGTTTGGAAAGTTTTTTCCTTTTCTGTTTGCACCATTGCACCTTTACGGTACGGTATTCTGCACTGAAGTGGTGATCTAAAAAACTCTATTCTACACCGAAGTTGTATGGCTGGCCAGTCAAAACCGGCACGGCATCACTTTTTTTCAAGTAGTACAAAATAATGACTTGCTGATGTCAATAGATGTCCGGTTGGACTTGTACTTAGGCATAATTCCAACTCATATGCTGCGTTGCCAAGCTTTCCTTTTTTTTCTACGGCAAGTTGCCTTAATCTAGTCCGTTCATATTTCTTAACTTTTTGAGCGGTGAATCTCTACCGTTACTTTTCTATCATTTTAAGTATATAATAGATAGATAGACAGATAGATAGAAGATTGGAATCACCGATGTCTTGCCGCGAGCCTAACAATATATAGGAACTGGAGTCGGTAGTGTGCTGCTAAGAGCAAAGTGTTTCCATGCAGAATACGTTTTGTGTGTATCAAATCAAGCATACGGTTCTTTCTGTTAGCTAAGATAGTGCGAGTTGAGACAAGCGTCTCAGCCCCGAGGGATATAGTGCATATATACGTAAATATACAGATAGTATACATACAGCAAGACACATATATAAAGTACAATATTGAAGCCCTGAACCTCGAAAGAGTCATGCAGAATATGTAGGTACTTTTATTATAGATAAACAGACTAGTGTTATGCTTGTCGCTTCTTCAGCTTCACAATGAGCCCATTTTCCATTTGCAGTATACAGGACGACTTGGGCCGGATGCTCTGCCCTTCTAATACCTCCACATTGAAGTTCCACAACACTGTGGCGATGATGATCTTCATTTGCATAACCGCAATGTCCTTGCCAGGGCATATCCTCGGGCCTGAGTTGAAGGACAAGAACTTGTGAGACGGTACGTACCTCAGCGTGTTGCCGTCCTTTGAGAGCCATCTGTGTGGGTTATAGTCCAGACAATTCTCACCCCACACGTCCCTCATTCTTCCCATGGAATAGATGGAAACAAAGACTGTGTCACCTGCATGCACCTTGTGGCCACTCGGCATGATATCCTCAGTGGCCACCGTCTTGCGCTCCAAAGGCGCCGGTGGGTAGAGTCTGAGAGTCTCATACAAGGTGGCTCGTAGATAGACCAGAGACTTGATCTCCTCTGGCTCAAAGATCACCATGGCACCCGCACCCGTGGGTGCTTTTTGTAATGCAATTGGTAACAATTCATTACGGATAGTTGCCACGATGTCAGGGTTCTGAGCGAGGTTGTAGAAGATCCATGTCAGGGTCGTGCGAACCGTGTCCCGCAGAGCGAGCATGAGGCCAATGAGCCCCGCACAGAGAAAGTCGTAGTCAGCAAAGTCTGGGTCGTTGATGTAGGAAGACAGAATATCCACACCCTCTTGTTCCTCATCATTACTAACATGTACTTTGTCGATGTTCCTCCGTTCGATCATCTTTGCGACGAACACTCGTAGTACTGTGTGCGCTGCACCAAGCATTCTCTCAGGCCCAATGTTTAGCCACCTCATCACCTTCCAGCAAGAGGCTGGCATCATGTGCCGAAAAAGCCTACTTCCATGACCGTATCCATGGCAACTGCGATGTCCATGGACGGCATGTCTGTGGAAAGAAGGCCAGGGTCCACGCTAAATAGAGCCGTAGTGGCCAAGTCAAACATAAACCTCGACATTAGTTCCTGCATGTCAAATAGAGCGTTGGTGCTTGCCATGTGGCAAAACAACGGGAGAAGGTTGTTCACCACCTTGTCGCGGCAGCAAGCCTCCATACTGGCAACCAACCGCGGGCTGCTGAGTACAGTATGGATCTTCACTCGTGGACGAAGAGCTCGTGCGCCGTCGACGTTGAAGAGGCTGTCACCCATGATGTCGAAAATGGCAGCGAACTCCGCGCCCTTGGGGAAGTTGGTGTAGTTTGTCGTGAAGATGTGGCGGATGTTTGCAGGGTCGCAGGTAACGAAGAACCTCATTCCGGTCCCAGGTGGGCCATGCGCCCTGAAGTTGTGGCCGTTACCGGCGAGAACCAAGGTGAAATAGTCAAGCAAGTTGTGGACGTTGACCAGCAAGGAAGGGAACATGTGTATTATTGGCCAGTTTATGGGGAGAGCTGCTGGGTTCTTTGATCTACTACGAGACCTAAAGTACAAGTACATGGGAACAAGTAGCACGAGTGTGGAGATGAGCAACTCCAGACGGAATGGAATCAACATTGTTTATCACTACTGTGGGAGGATACACACTACTATATGTCAATGGTTTCATTTATAGACATGACCCCTCAATTTAAGCTCGTTGGTCGTGTGCACATCTTTTTGCATCATGTACTGCATATGGACCAGGGAGGGGCGTTTTGGCTCCCGGGAGCATATGCTCCTGGATGAACAGTAAATTAAAAAAAAAGAAAAAATATAAAATAATTGAATTTGGTGGTGGATTTTCGATATGGACCAACCAATCATTAACCTACTAGAAAGATACTGTATGTTTTAGTACCTCCTATATGAAGAGTACTACAGTCGACCAATGTTCAAATCATCCTTAATTAGCAGTTGATCAGTAGCCAACCACTCTTTTCCGTTTTTCTTCGAGGATCTTTTTTAGTTATTTAGTAATGGGTATCTATCGTGACGGTTAGCTGTAGCATATAGTCTTTGCTAACAATCAAAACGTGCCAGCTAACAAAGCTAATTCTTCCACACAAAAATGTGTCTGCTCCTAGCTAGGGAACCGGCAGTTGCATTTAGACAAGGATGTTCGATCATGATGTATATAAATATAGATGGGTTCCTTCTTCCATGCTTCCGGATCACAGTAGCTGTGAAGGAAGATGATTTTGTCAGAACTGTTGCCACTTATTAGCCATTTTGTACCCATATTTATTTCCACCGATTATCTTATCGCGACATATATTTATATCCATCATGATCGTGTACCGGTAGCAGGCGAAGAAGGATGCCTAGTACTTTATATCCATTGTCGCCATCCTTCCTTGTGAATGTTTTTTTGAATTAAAACGAAATTTTATTCATTAGCAATAATCAATACATCGTTTGTAAGAAACGATTACAATTTCACCAATAGGCTCCTTAAACCAATCCGAAGTCGAAAAAAATCTAGCTAATCTAGCAAATTCATGTGCTACTTTATTAGCCTCTCTATTACAATGTTCGAATTTAGTCATGATAAAATCACAAGCATAGTGATAGCAGTCATCGAAGATTGCCGCCGCCGCTCCCGTCGACTGTCCTCCGTCCTGCATGGTCTCAATCACCTCCAGATTGTCAGAGTTGATGATTAGGTGATTACATCCCGCCCTTTGTGCTAAATTTAGGCCAAATTTGACAGCTAAGGCCTCCGCCATGATAACATCCGCGCAGTAGTCTGTCTTTCCATTCCCTCCTGCAATAAATCTACCCTTGTCGTCTCTCAATACTGCCCCCATCGTACCCTTCAGCAAGTCAAGGTCAAAAGAGGCGTCAACATTGAGTTTCACAAATCCCCTAGGAGGACATTTCCAACCCCCTTTTTTCATGGACGCCTTTGAAGATGATGCATTTACAAAATTATATGTAAGAGCTATGATCCCCATTGAGATCTGAGTCACATTTTGAGTTAATTCCTGGTGCACTAATTTCCGTCTTTCCCATCATATATACCAAACTGAGATAGCTATCATTTCTCTATCATTTTCATGCCCCATAATGCGCAAGGCTTGATCTGGAAGGAGTAATAGGTATTCCAATGTTGCCTCTCCAGCACGATCAATCTCACGAGCTCTCTCAATAATCATATCCAACCCTAACCTTTTCCAAACCTCCTTCGCTTTTCTACATAGGAAAAGCAAGTGCTTCGTATCTCTACACCCTGAGAGCAGGTAGGGCAAGAGGGCAAGACGTTCATGTGTCTATTAGTGAGTGTTGTCCGACATGGGAGAGTGCCATGTAGTGTCCGCCATAAATTTTTTTGACATCAGCCGGACAAGATAACTTCCATATCTGACACCATATAGGGTAGGTGTGCTCCATCCCATCCCATTGGAAAATTTTAGTTTGCTCCCATACTGATAGTTCCACTCCATAGAGTAAGCAGACCGTACCGAAAATATACCATTTTTCGTATAACTCCAGGCAATAAAATCCGTCATATTATGTTGCGAAATTGGGAATGTTGATCCAGTCTGCGATGATCATCTAGGTAGGAAATAATTAACTACTACTTAAGGGTGCTTATATGGAAGCGAATCCACTGGGGTGGGCATAATAAACTTGAAACCGAATATCGAACCAAATACCAAACTGAAATAAGTGAATTCTAATTTTATTCAGTGCCTTATTAAGAGAACCAAATGCTGCTACATATCCGTGTTCATTTCTAGGAACATTGTAATTATATTTAAGATAAGGATATTCGATCAGGGTTTGCTTCTTCCTTGCTACCGGATGAAGTAGCAGGGGATGGAAAAGTTTTTCTCAAAGTTATTAGCACTTGTCCGTAGTCATGATCCATACTTATTTCGACCGTACTCCATATTATTATTTATCATGAAATATATTGATGTCTGTCACGATCATAGGCTGGTTAGAACCAAAAGTGAATGGGAAAAAAATGGGAAAATAAATATCCTGAGTTTATTTCATCGTATATTTGTAGAGAGGGAGGTCTCTCGACTCCGCCCTCCCGCTCGTCCGCGCCGCCACCCCGCGGCGGCCGGGCGGGCCTCTTCTTCCCCGGCGCCCGTCGACTCAGCCCTTCTCCGCCCTCCTCGCCGCCACCTGCGCGGGCCGCCGGGCGAAGCCTGGTTGGCCTGGGTGGCGGCGGGGGCTCTCTCCTCCCCGTCTGCCTCCGGCAGTGCGGGGTGTTGCGGATCTAGCGTGGCACGTCACTGTGTGCAGGGCGCGGCGGCGGGGCTGTGGGTCGCGACGCTGGTGGCATGGGCGGTCGTCGGTGCCGTGGCGGCTGTGCGGTGAAGGCGGAGTTTCGTCCTTCGGGCGGTTCGTGCAGGGCGATCCCAGTCTGATCCGGCCGGATCTGGCGCTGGCGGCCCGTCCGGCAGCGAGGGCTGTGGCCAGCAGGGGCATGGAGGTGTGGCGGTGGTTGGTGCGCATCCAGGCGGGCGGTGGGCGGCTGGCTTGCTTGCTCGCGGCCGTGTGACGGTGCGGGTCGTGGGCTGCTTGGGCCGCGGGCGGTCGCCCTGCATTGGTAGGTGGTGGCGGCAGCGCAGTGGTGGTTTTCCATGATCGTCTCCTCCTCGAGGTGGTGGCTCATGGCGGTGGTCCGGGTCATTCACGGCGGCGGCTGGGCTTATCCGGCGTCGGCTCGTCGGTGTGCGGCCCGTGTGGACCTTCGACCCTTCTCTTCGGGCGTCCGTCCGCTATCATCGTCGATGGTTGGCCCTCCCCCAGTGACAGTCCATCACTCGTCTCGCACCCGGTAGTAGGACCGATCTTGTCTCGCACCCTGCAGTAGGACTGACCTTGTCTCGCGCCCAGCAGCAGGACCGAGCCCGTCTCGCGCCCGGCAGCAGAACCATGCTCATCTCGCGCCCGGCAGCAGGACTGAGCTCGTCTCGTGCCCGGTGCCGAGGACGGGCTGATGGAGGCCAGCCTTGGTCAGCCTATTGGGTCTCGGCACTAGGGGCAACCCGTGGGTGCGAAAGGCGGGTCCTTTCCACTCGTGTCTTTGGTCGGGGTAGCGGCTGATCTCGGGTGAGGAGGTGCCAAGGTCTTGGATGTCGGGGTGGCGGCCCTGACGGTGGCTCCGCGGGGCTCTTGGGCAGAGCCCGTGGCTTGATGCTGCCCAGTTGCCATGGCCGTGTGGGCGGCGTGGTAACCGGGGTATGGCGTTCGGCAGCGGTGAATGATGGTCGGGGTGAAAACCTGCTCTTTCTTCGGATGGACCGGCGGCGGCAGACTCGTTCCCTTCTTGAAGGCGTCGTCGCGGCTCTCATTGCCCTTCGTGTTGCTCCGGGGGAAACTCTGATCCTCGGATCGGGAGGTGGAGGCGCTCTGGTGTCGTCCCCTTCATGAAGGCGCCGCCTTGGAGCCCACGGTTCGTCATATGTAGTTTCACCTCTTCGCGTAGTGCTAGGGATGGTTTTGCTACGCTCAGCGCCTATGCATCTTGCCTTGGGTGTGTGTGTGTGTGTGTTGTGTGGGCGTGAGTTTGTACTGGGTGATGTTGAACGGTGCTTTATATATAAAGCAGGGAGAAAGCCTTTTTCGGTAAATAAATATCCTATTGATTGTGACCCTCCTCCCGCTCGAATGTTTATTCAACATCCAAGGAATATCTATTTAATTAGGAAATAATATCTACATGTGGGCACGTTACTTTGAGTCTTTACTTAACTTTTTGAAACAAGGCAAGCGATTTGCCATTTTCATTGATTAAGGAGAAGAGAATTGCCTGGTTAATTGACAGAAAACCGGGCTAAAACCGTTACAACCCAACCCACATGACATGGGCATCACCGGCCAACCTGGCCACCGACATGGGACACAACCACGACGTCACATGCCACCGGATGGCCACACGCGCAAGCAACCGACAACATCAGTGTTAGGTCCAGTTAATCAGAAATGAAGACAAAAAATAGCTATTGACTGCAACAACAGATAATTCATATAGTACAGTATCAGTGTTAGGTTTATTCCCGCCCGTACCTAAATGGCCGGCCGGGTGAGCATAGAAAACGTGAAAAAGAACATTGGACTCCAAAGCAAAATAACCGAATTCTTGGTTATGTCAAGTTAGTAATGGACACTAATGCCATTATTACAAATATGTGTATTTGGAGATAATTTACAGTTGTATTCACACAAGGATCTATGACCGTGATGCTTCAAATATAGAGTGCTCATTTCTCGCTTGTTACCCGGTCATAGAAGCAGCAAAGAAAGATATTTTGCTGTCGATGTTATTATTACTTATTATTTATTGCGATTCATATTTATTTCATGGTGATCCATATTATTATGTATATTGGTCATAATTTTAAATATATAGCACGCTATCTCGGCACTATAGCACCCATTTATCTGCTAACGCTTATGCCGCTATTTAAAACTTTGATCGTGGTGTATATTTAAGACCATGGTGGTCGTAGGTCGATAGCAACAGAAGAAAGAAATGTATATCCTTTGTGACTGTCCTTCAAAACAGATGTTGATTCCACATGCGATAAATGACATTTCCTTAAAAAATAATTAGTATCCAAAAGTGATAAACAAACTATCAAAGGGGTCCCATATATCAAAGCCAACTGTATAACATTTGTTCTTGCCATACATTAGATGGCTTTGTCTGTGCGTGCGTGCGTGTGTGTGTGTGTCTCATTGCTAATGTCTAAAAAGTGGTACCAGTGGAGTAGATAGGTGGGCTCAATGAGGACGAATGTTCATGGAGCTGGTGCGCATTCATTCACTCAACTTGAATAGCGACCTAAACTTGTCTGATTACATACAGCTCAATCAAACAAAAATGCTAATAATCTAGGTATGGCCTCTTGATTGATTCTAAGTAGAAACCATGAGTGCATCAACAAGACAAAATACAAAGCACATCCACAACCAGGCCAACTATGCCCACTCCTCCGTCCAAGAGAGACAGAAAATGCTTCCGAGGCAAGCTATCCTTCGATCCTCATCCTCGTCCCCGACTCAACAGAAAATGTATGCAAATAATAGATATAAATTTAAACATATGTCCTTATTATTTTATCAAATAAATAGCAATCCATGTATATAAATACAATACTGAGATTCCAGGCCTGGGAAGAACCATGCAGGACCCTTAAGTAAGTTTAAACACAAGGATTGTGTAATGTTACAATTCTCGCTTCCTCAGTTTAACTATAAATCCATTTTTCATCTGTAGTATACAAGATGGCTTGGGCTGGATGATCTGCCCTTCCACCACCTCGACATCAAAGTTCCACAACACAGTCGCAACGACGGTCTTCATCTGCATAACCGCAATCTCCTTGCCAGGGCAGATCCTCGAGCCTGAGTTGAAGGCCAAGAACTTGTGAGATGGTACGTACCTCAGGGTGTTGCCATCCTTTGACAACCACCTATTCGGGTTATAGTTAAGGCAGTCTTTACCCCATAGGTCTTCCATTCTCCCCATGGAGTGCAGAGATATAAGGATGGTGTCCCCGACCTTCACCTCATGGCCACTCGGCATGATATCACCAGCAGCCACTGTCTTGCGCTCAATAGGTGCCGATGGGTACAACCTAAGAGTCTCGTACAACGCAGCTCTGAGATAGACCAGAGGTTTTGTATCCTCTGGTTCAAAGATCATCATGGCACCCGTACTCGCGGGTACTTTGCGCGATGCAATGGGTGAGAGTTGACTGCGGATAATTGATACAATGCCAGGGTTCTGGGCGAGGTTGTAGAAGACCCAGGGTAGAGTGGTACCAATCGTGTCCCGCCCAGCAAGCATGAAGCTGAGGAGCACCGCATGGAGCAAGTCATTGTCTGTGTATTCTGGGTCATTTATGTAGGAAGATAGAATATCCTCGTGTTCATCATCATTACTCAATGCACATCTTCCCTCATTGAGAGTTATCTTACTCCTCTCCTCGATCATCTCTGCAGCAAATCTTCTTAGCACCGTGTGCGCCGTGCGAAGCTTCCTCTCGGAGCCGATGTTTATGCGCCTCATTGCCTTCCAGCAAGAGGCTGGAATTAAGTGTCGGATAAATCCCACCTCCATGACCGTGTCCATCGCGACCGCGGCATCCATGGGTGGCATCGACATGTCTAAGGAGAAGGACAGGAGGCCAGGGTCCACTCCAAAGAGAGGTGTGGCAGCCAGGTCAAACATAAACCTGGAAAACACTTCTTGCATGTCGAACGGAGTGCCGGTGCTTGCCAGGTGGGAAAATAATGGTAGAAGGCCATTCTCCACCTTGTGACGACAGCAAGTTGCCATACTAGCAACCAACCGCGGGCTGCTAAGCACGCTCTGGATTTTTGCGCGCGGCCGAAGAGAGGGTGCACCATCAATGGTGAAGAGGCTACCAGCCATGATGTCAAAGATGGCGGCAAACTCTGCTCCCTTGGGGAAGTTGGTGTAGTTTGTGGTGAAGATGTGTCGTACATTCGCGGGGTCGCAGGTGATGAGCAACCGCATCCCGCTCCCAACCGGGCCATGCGCCTTGAAGTTGTGGCCTGATTCGGCAAGCACTATGGAGAGATAGTCATGCAAGTTGTCGGAGTTGGCCAGGAAGGAAGGTAACATATGCAATATTGGCCAGTTTGTGGGAAGCATTGTTGGGTTCTTTGATCTACTACTATACCTAAAGTAGAAGTACATAGGGACAAGTAGCACGAGAGTGGAGATGAGCAGCTCTTGCGAGAAACTACTCGACATTATTATCATGAGGGTAGCGGGGGATATGCTATTGTCGTACTACTTCGATTTATGCATCCTGCAATCGAACATGGCGATTGCTTCATTTATAGACAAGTTCCCTCGATCTAAGTCCATTGTGGTGCACGTTGTTTCACATTGTGAAGTGCATGTTGACTAGCCAATAATTAGCTTGCCACCACAAGAATATATTGTAGCTCCAACAGAGGTAGTTATACGCTCGAGAAAAGTCTCCAAATCGCACTTAATTAGCAGTTGGTCAGTAACCAATCACTCACCAATTAGGAAATATAATAGTCTTTTTGCTTATTTGGTGGTGGATGTCTATCTTGAGATAGTTAGCCATATCTATTCTTTCTAAAACTATCAAAATTAAAAACATAATAGCTAATGAACCTTTAAAGCTACTAGTCAAACTATGGTATCTATTTCATGGAACTTGGAAGTTGAATTTAGGCAAGGATCTTTGATCACGATGGATGTAAACGTAGAGGGTTTTCTTCCCACGAGCTACCGGTACCGGTCACATTAGCAGTGATGGAAACTGGTTTTGTTGAAGTTATTATGGCCCATCCACTTTGGTCTATATTAGTTTACGTTGTTGTCGATATTATTATCACTATAGTGATATATATTTATATCCATCATGATCATAGGCTACTAGGAAGCAAATAATGAAATGACAAGCACTCTCACCAGTCCTTTTTTATCTGCATATAAGTTTTGTCCGAAGTCAAAATATCTTTACTTTGACCGAACTTCTAGAAAAAAGTATCAACATTCATGAAGCCAAATCAATACTTTAGGTTCACTAGCACAAATGCCCATGCGTTGCAACGGGTGAAAAAAACCACACTTTTCTAACCCAATTGCTCAAGACCCCCACCCCCATTCCTCATTCCACGATCCACCGCTAGGCATGATGACATGAACAAACTCTTTGAAATCCTCCATGCTGCCATGAAAATATGTATTGCGGAAAAAATATGAACATATTTGAGAAGTGTACTAAAGGTTTGTGGAATTTAAATCACATAAATATCTACCTGGTTGTCAGTATCCCTTCATGCCTTTGTTGGAGTTGCTTAGTGATGCACAAAACATATCGCATTATACTGTAAACTAGATCATGATTGGCGCGCGTTGCTGCGCCCGTCTATTTTTCCAATAAAGTGATAGTAATTTTACAAATAGATAGACATGGAAGAACTGAATTTCTATTTCCAGTGAAAGAACATCTGAACCTACACCAATATTTATTATTTTATATAGCTACCATCATCTATATTTTCCGGGTCATATTGGCCATCCTCTTAGTTCCATGTCAACAAGTTTTTTCTAGCAAGTAATAAATTGTATCATAAATCTACAACATAGGCATTTCATGACTATGACCGTGCAAGGAAAGTGTAAACAAATGGCACTCCATGAAACTGATCACTATAGTAATTTTGATAAAGCTTCTTAACAAAACACATCGAAATAATAGTAGTGTGACATCCTTGCAAAGTCCTATTTTCTCTCTTAATTACATATGTGTAAGTGACATTGGCAATACAATTGAAGGATGGAGTATCTGATGCAATTAAAACAAATGGATTAATAAATGGCATGTGGGAAGCTGCAATGCTCTCACTGGATGGATGAGCTCCTTCAACCTTTGGTGAATTTGATTCACCCAATGCTTGTGCCCTGTATGTTTGTATAAGAAAAAAGATCAGTGAAAGTACTACATATACATACGGAACCAAAATGCAAATGTGACCTTTCTGTTCAGATCAATACAAATGATTTTTTTATAAACAACAATCCAAGAGACAACAAATACTATTTGGTGAGTCATGTGGCCCCACTTGGTCATGTACATTACAAACTTACTATATAAAAACTATGCAAACATGAGCGCACATTATTCTTACCTAGGAAGAAGTTACACATTCGATGTTTGCTTTAGTTGGTTCGGTGCATGTACAGAAATCACCGGCACTTATGGTCGCAGCAGCATCAGTCTCTCATCAAATCTGATGAACAAGAAGATGAACATATCTGAGGACTAAACTGGACTAAATTAATTATGCATCATAAAGGGAAATATTGTGATAAATTTGTACACAACCAAATAAGATGCAACGATGCCATATGCTCATGACACACTGCTGTACATGTTCTGAATAAGGCAAGCATATATAGTAGGAGAATCCATTTGGCAAAAAAACATAAAATGCAAGAGCTGTTTATTCTAAAATATAATGCAAGGAAAAGATAATTCTAGATATGGAATGACCATGCAATTTGAAAAACTATTCATCTAAATACCTTAAAAATCAGGGGAATGTTTATTCCAAATACTAATGTAAGAAGAAATAAATGCCGCCTAAAATTCTTTATACCAAATAATAATGCTAATAATTTGGCATATCATTATTGTACCGCAAGATGAAGCAACAAAGTAGAGTGATCGTGGTCATTCCTCCGTTGTCTATCATTGTCAAAACTCTAAACGCACAAAGTCCTTTATAAATCAATTATCAAACTCTTGTTTCGATTTTATAGGCCACTTTTCAAGTGTATTAGAAAGTCCTTTATTGCAAGAAAACATGGCGCCCAATTCAGGCGGGCATGCCTGCTGATCATACGAAACATTACCCTTCCAGCATTTTGTTAGCATGACAGAGTAGTCTGGACAAAAGATGGCAGAATTCACAGAAATCTTTGTCACAAAGGATACACATTTTACCTATATATTGTAGCCCATAGTTAAGCTAACATGTTCTGTAATTTAAAATGTATGGAAACCATGTTTTCTTATATTTAGATAAACCAAACAACAAACTGGGTTCGTACTACCATATAACAACAAAGGAATAACACATTAGAAGCATGACAGGGCTATTACTTATTCCTCGGAGAACATAATAGATGTTTATCCAAAGCTGAGACAGTCCGCAGGAAAGAACGTCGGTAAAGAGAACACCAAGTTAAAAGAGAATTCAACATTGTAACAACAAAATAGAGCTGAACATACATTTGCATGAGCAATTGTTTTACCTGACAGAAAATCAGCAGCTTGGCATCCCTATCCAATTTTGCTGGGTTTCACAATAGCCTGTTGGACATTACTGCTGAAAGCTTTGTGATTCCCTGCCGAAATGTGTGTTTCCTGTTGCTTGAGAGAGCCCAGCCACATAAAGACATGAGCAGCGAAATAACCTTTCTTGCAAAAAGGGATAACCTGCATCACTGCTAAAGCAGAAGGTCTAAAAGCATGATCATAGTAAGATGATATTTTTCTGAAAAAAGGAATCGATCTGTGAGCACCTCCTTCAGAAGGCAGCATTTCACGAAAAGAATCTGTCTCAAAGTCCGTACAGTTAGCTCTAAAAAGACTACTCATAGCAGCAACCCCATTAGCACCGATCAAACCTGTTTTTTGTGACACATGAAGATAATTTCGCTCCATGGAGGATCATATCATAGGGTAACATAATGTGCAG
This sequence comes from Triticum urartu, assembly GCF_003073215.2. Taxonomy (NCBI): domain Eukaryota; kingdom Viridiplantae; phylum Streptophyta; class Magnoliopsida; order Poales; family Poaceae; genus Triticum; species Triticum urartu. The sequence continues at coordinate 533,258,992 of NC_053026.1, read as the reverse complement.
ACTCGTAGAGACACCTATCGGTCCAGCACTGACCCTCTCGGATGTTGTTCCGTCACATTGAAAAAATGCTATAGGGTACATTATTTTTATTGAATTGAACCACGAGGCCTGCAAAATAAGGATTAGCTAAAAAAGAGCTGCACATAGGTATGACAGAGATCGCAATAATAAACCAGGCCTATATATGGTGATGTCAGCTATACATGCTTATGCTTTTCCGGAAAGCATGAAGGCGACATATAAAGAACATCATCTTCTATCTTACAAAGAGCCGTTTATGCATAAATTGAACAGTATATGCACATTTTTTCAGGATTTCTTGGCTGATCAGGAAAGCATGATTATATGAAGAACATCATCTTCTATCTTACGAAGAGCCTCTATATGCATAAATTGAACAGAAGATGCACATTTTTTCAGGATTTCTTTGCTGATCAGGAAAGCATGGTTAAGAAACATATGAAGAATATCAACTTCTATCTTACGAAGAGCCTCTATATGCATAAATTGAACAGTTGATGCGCATTTTTTCAGGATTTCTTGGCTAATCTTGTGTGCATCACCAAGCATACCACTCCATGCAGGGTCCCAAACAACCAATGCACACGCATGGGCATGGCCACGCTCCTTGCATACATTGTGCACATCGCCATGTACTCCTTCCTCTCTGTTGAACTCCATGACGCCAGGAAGAGCCGCCTGCGCACTGTGACCACAGAGAACGGTAGAATCCGCCGAACAACAATACATTGAAAGGGACACCATGAAAGCATTTACCTGTACGTGGCGTTCTGCCCTTCTCCTCCTTAAGCGGTTGCTAGAACATAAGCCACGAGACATATGAATACTGAGCACGTCTGTGAGCACGGGGAGCGGGGGCGCCTTCTTCGTCTCCTTGCCAACCTTCTCATCCTTGCTGCCGCCACCGCACCCCTTTCCTTCTCGGATTGCAAGGGGCGACCGCAAGACGAGAATGGAAGTCGCGGTTGGCTCCACCGCTGGAGGTGAAGGTCGCGGGGGAGGCACCGCCGCTCCCGTCCAGCGTCGGCCGCCATGCTATTGTTTGCTCCCGCGACTCCACCCGATCCTGCTGCTCCTCACCTGTGGTCAATCCAATCCAGTGCCTCGCATCCGGCACACGGCCTGCCGGCGGCCGCTCCTCTGTGCGCCTCAAATTGGGACTGGATGGACACAGACACGCTTTAAGGAATAGTAGCACGGGCTCGAACTCCGATGACATCTCGGCTCACAGCCGCCATCGCCGTTGGCCTTGGATAGGGACCATAGGGTTAGCGACCACCCCAGTCGCCCACGATTGATCGGTTTGGTGCTTTTCGGACCGATCTTTCTCCTCGCTTCAGCGGACAGATGGGCCGTTTGGCCCAGTTAACCACGTTAGTCAGAAAAAGTTACGGGAGTAGCTTCTTCTCAAAAAAAAAAAGTTACGGGAGTAGCTGCCCTCAAGAAGCTGCGGGGACGGGAGTGATGAAAAAAAAACTACTGTGCATCCAATGGCCAGGGACAACCATAACGTGAAATCGGACGGCTTCAAAGGCTGATAGCCTGAGAGAGCTCCTCGGGTGCCCAATTATAATGTTTTAAAATAGTAAAGTTCATTCTAGTACAATGTTTGTGCTTCACTACGGAGGTAACACGGATTTTCATGAACCAATGTTGGCTAGGTTTAGAGACTGTGTAGTATAGCACTATTCGTGTCCAACAATCAAGCAAATATTTTTAACATGTACTATCTTTTTCATTATATTTGTTTAAATATATCGTACATGAACAATAAGTAAAAAAATTAATTATGATTTAGACATAGTTTTTCTTGTAGGTGTTAAACAATTCTAACATAATTTTCTCTCCATTTATGGAGGGGTAAAACTACGCGTTCGTGGGACTATAGCTAGTGGCAGAGGATGAAATGTTTTTGAGGGGGCCACTTTTGAATGATTTCTAACTGGTATACTTTTGTTCCCACAATCTTTTTAGAGATCAACAACTCATTATGGGACAAAACAAATGACAAAAAATCACGAGGCTGTTAGGACACTTTCCTTTTTATTACGGGACGACTTCTCACTTCGCTATTTTTCTCTATCAATCCCAGAAATCCCTCCTTTTTTCTTTATTTTCAATTCCCGGAATCCCTCCTTTCCTTCTTTGTTCTCTCCTTCTTCCTTGTTAGGACACTTTCTTCTTATTACGGGATGGCTGGTTTCCCAGTTTTTTCCCGAATCCCTCTTTTCCTTCTTATTACGGGACAACTTCCTACTTTCCTATTTTTTTTGCTTTTAATCCCCGAAAGCCCTCCTTTCTTTCTTATTACCGGACAGGTTCCCACCTTCCTATTTTTTTGTCAAGGAAATCCCTTCTTTCCATCTTTATCTTTAGGAAACATGAGACCCACACTTCACTATGTTCGCTAGATGGCTTCTTGATATACCAAGGAGATTAAAGATGTATGCAAAATGGGTAGATTGGATTTGAGGGAGCAAGGTGGGACTATTTAACAACTGAATCTACCTTTGTTTCTTCAAATAACACAACTAGTTCGGTTGGCTGTGCCATTATCTGTTGGACGTTAGGTTTGGGGATTGAATCCTCTCATCGGCATGTATTTTTTGCTTCAAACATGATAGGTGGGCCAGAGCGCACGGGCGGGCTCAGTTCACCCGACTCAGACGAATTATACTCACCGACGACGGACGAAACGAACATTGAAGGGTGAAACTAATAACGAACAAAAATTAGGGAGGAAGAAGCTTTAGTCCTTTTATTTATTTTTGAACACAGCACAGACGCAAACGCTCATATACACGCGCATACACTCACCCCTATGAACGCACACATGCACATCCTACCCCTATGAGCACATCCGAAAGACTGAGCCGGCATATCATCTTGAAATTTATGAAATGTTAGTCCTTTTATTAATAGATATAGATATAGATTATGAAATGTAGTTTCATAGTACATATATATTTGGTATTGTTGATGTTGATACTTTTTAATATAAATTTGGTTAAACTTTTTGCAACGTTTGACTTGACATAAATCTAATACGTAAAGTAAAAAGAACCGGAGAGAGTATCTTATATCCATTGTGACCCTCTACCCACGAATGTCGATCCAACCTGCGTTGAATACCAAGGTACGCCCATTGTTTCTAAATATAAGCCTTTTTAGAGATTCTAATAGAATCTTATATATTTACTAATTAGAGGCACCTTTCAAGCGTTTTAATTAAGGTACACCATCATAATCAATTAAACCGTTGGATTGTAAAATTAAGTCCGAGATAAGAAGAAAACTTGCATAACACATATGGTTCCGGCCGTCAAAAAGACATATGACACGGCCAATGTTTCAAAAAAAAATCCATATATTCCTTTAAAGCAAATGATAAAGTCCTTCCATAATTACTCTATACTCCCTCAATTCCTTTATATTAGGTGTATTTGTTTTTTCATTAAATTTCACAATGTAAGGTGCATTTGCTCTAATTCCTCGTAATTCCATTTTTATCCCTCCAGAAAGAGGAAAGTATCTCTATCCTGATTTTCTTTGTCTGTCCTTGTATCAAAAGAAGAAAACTATCTCTCTCTGAATTGCATGTATCTCTTACTTTCTTGGACTCAAGGATTTACTTGCCACTAACCAACAAATTTGCCAAGGGTACTTTTGTCATAATACCTCTATAATTGTGCGCCTTGGTCACCATGTTCAAAATAATACATCTTAGATAAAGAAACGGAGGGAGTATATATGATCTTAGATGTAAAAAAAACTCTATAAGATCTATGCGACATCTTTTTTGACATGGAGGATTGGTGAAACTCTTCTGCAATTAAAGAAGGAGTTGCATCGCTCCTTAAAAAAAGAGAAAACATCTCCTCAGCTCATGTACATTTTTTAGGTAACCTTGGCTTCCGTGGTCTATTCCAAAAAAGAAAAAAAATCTGACACGTCCAACTTTTGAAACGAAATACAAAAGGTATCCGCCCGTTCCTTTAGAAAGGAGATAGTCTAGTTTCAAAAAAAAAAGAAAAAAGAAAGGAGATAGTCTCCGTCTCAAAAAAGGCCCCTTCCGTTACAAACAGCTCATAGTGAAGGTCTCGCGGCGCCGCCAGCCGCCACTTCGGCGGCCGGTGTTGTCGCCGCTGCTTAGTCCGGCCTCTCCGCATTGCGGCAGTCAGGTTGTTCTCGTCTCCAGCCGGCGTGCTAGGTCAGGCCGTGCTGTTTTTTTCCGACCCCTCCGTAAGCCTGGCTTGATGGATGGTGTGTCGTCTTGTTTCCAGTCGACTTGATCCGTCAGGTTGTCTGTCTTCTTCTGCCGTGTGGATCGTTGAAGCATTGTGCTATTGAGTTGCCTCATGGAGGTGGTTTGCTTTGGAGGTCTGTTTTGTTACATGCAAGCGTCAGCAGCTTTGAAAGTCTGGTTTGGTACGTGCAAGCTTCTGTTGCTTTATAGGTTTGTCCTGTCGCAATGAAAATACTTAGTTGGAATTGCCAGGGCATGCAAAATTCCGCGGCAATTCGTGCGCTCGTGTTATTGCATGAGCGGATAAAACCAGATGTATTTTTTTTGTCTGAAGCGCACCTGAGTAAGGCAAAGGCAGAAATTCTCAAACGACGGTTGAAGTTTTCAGGGATAGAGGTCTCAGTAAGCAACGGCCAGAGTGGTGGACTTGTGATGATGTGGACGGATGAAATAAAGGTCACTTCTTCGGAAATTCATAGAAACTATATTGATATTCGTATTGATGAAAACAGTGCATCGGGATGGAGGTTTACTGGGTTGTATGGCGAACCAAGGGGAGACCGGAAGCATCTGACATGGGATTACTTGAGAGGGCTTCAGGCCATGGTTGATTTGCCGTGGGTAGTAGCCGGTGATTTCAATGAAATCTTGCATGGATTCGAGAAAGATGGGGGTAACATCAGGCCCCAACGATGCATGCAGGCTTTTAGAGATGTACTAGATGAATGTAATCTGGAAGATCTGGGATATCATGGTGACATTTTCACTTGGAGATGAGGTCAAATCAGGGAGAGACTCGATAGGGCGGTCAGTAATCATAGTTGGACCACCATGTTTCCCCATCATGGAGTGACCAATGAAGAGTTTTACAAGTCTGATCATCGCCCGATTCTTATTGATACTATTTATTCTGAACGGGTGCAAACTATGAGATGTGAAGCACCTAAGAAATTTGAGGCAAAATGGCTTTGTGAAGAATCAGTTGAGGGAATCATACTTGATGCGTGGGAACGAGCAAAGGACAGACAACCAACGTTGTCAGGCCGGACGACAGAAGTTCATGAGGAACTGCATCGATGGGATAAGAATGTGCTTAAGGGTCCGCGTACTAGGCTGAAAAAATTGCAGCGTGAATTAAATGATGTTATGACCGGCCCTTTATCAGATGGGGCAGTTGCAAGGCAGCAAGAACTTCATATGCAAATTGAGAATTTGTTAGAACAAGAAGAACTGTACTGGGTGCAACGTGGCAGAGTTAACTGGCTACGTCACGGAGATTGTAACACTGCGTTTTTTCATGGATTCGCCTCTGCCAGAAGGAGGAGGAACTTTATCAAGAAACTGAGAAATGATAGTGGTGACTGTGTAGAGGATCCAGATGATTTAAAGAACCTGGCGGTGGAGTACTTCAAAACACTGTTCACGTCAGGCGTCCTACATGCTGATCCGGACGTGCTAGCAAAGGTAAAACCGAAGGTGAGTCGGGCCATGAATGACATGTTAACAGCAGAATATACTCGAGATGAAGTAAAGAAGGCCCTTTTTAGCATCGGGGATTTCAAAGCCCCCGGTCCGGATGGGTTACACGCAGTTTTCTACAAAAGATTTTGGCATATTATTGGGGATGATCTTATTGACGAAGTCTTATTGGCAGTCAACTCAAAGAAGATTCTGGATGGGTGGAATGAAACTATAATAGTCATGATTCCAAAAACTGACAGCCCCGATCATATCACCCAATTCCGTCCAATAAGTTTATGCAACGTGGTGTATAAGGTGATTTCAAAACTCCCTGCGAACCGGCTCAAGGTACTTTTGCCTGAGGTAATTTCTCCAATGCAAAGTGCTTTTGTACCGGGAAGGTTGATTACTGATAATTTCCTTGTCGCTTATGAGAGCTATCATGCCATTAAAAATAAGAGGCATGGAAAGACTGAAAATTGTGCAGTAAAATTGGACATGCACAAGGCATATGACAGAGTGGAATGGTGTTTCTTGAAAGGGATTTTAATTCAGCTTGGTTTTGATTTGGAATGGGTAAAACTTATCATGGAGTGTGTAACATCGGTCACTTACAGGGTGAGAGTGAATAATGATTTCTCTTATAGTTTTGCTCCATCAAGGGGACTCCGACAGGGAGACCCTCTTTCACCATACCTATTCTTATTGTGCGCCGAAGGTCTTACTAGTCTCCTGATACATGAAGAGGAGACTGGAAATTTGACGGGGGTGAAAGTTTGTAGAGGGGCTCCTACGGTGTCACATTTGCTATTTGCCGATGACTCGCTCATTCTTATGAAAGCAGACAACAACAATGCTACAAGTCTACGAAGGGCTTTGGATGAATATTGTGCGGCGTCGGGTCAAATGGTAAGCGAAGCAAAATCCAGTATCTTTTTTAGCCCTTGTACCTCTGTTGAATCTAGAGTGGAGGTTTGCAATTCCTTAAATATTATGACTGAAGCAATTACTGATAAATATTTGGGGTTGCCTCCTATTGTTGGTCTGGATAGGACAGACACTTTTCAGTACCTAGTCGACAGAGTGTGTAGTATTCTGAATGGTTGGAAAGAGAAGAAATTATCTTTTGGAGGGAAAGAAACTTTGTTGAAAGAAGTTGCACAAGCTATGCCATGTTATGCTATGTCGGTCTTCAAGCTTTCTAAGCAGGTATGCCAAGGGATTATCACTGCTATGTCCCAATACTGGTGGGGAGACGAAGACCAACATAAACATATGCACTGGTTTGTTTGGTGAAAATGTGTGTTCCAAAAAAACAAGGTGGTATGGGATTCAGGGACTTGCATTGTTTCAATCTGGCCATGTTGTCTAGGCAATGTTGGCGCCTAATTGCAGAACCCGAATCTTTGTGTGCCATGGTGTTGAAAGCAAAGTATTTCGCTGATGGAGATTTATTGAATTGCCAACTGAAAAAAGGTAGTTCCTTTACTTGGCAAAGTTTGTGGTCAGGAATACAAACCTTTAAGAGGGGTTATATTTGGCGCGTGGGAGACGGTGAGAAAATTAATATATGGGAGGACCCATGGTCCCTAGCAGCCCGAACAGAAGTATAGTTACACGAAGGGGAAACATTGTGCTCACGAAAGTATCTGAATTGATAGATCATGAAAACAGAGTTTGGGATGAAGAGCTCATCAAGAACATATTTTGACCAATTGATGCTAACCGTATTCTCAAAATTCCATTGGCCATTGGGATGATGGATGACTTCATTTCATGGCATTTTAACAGGAATGGCATTTTATCAGTTAAATCCGCCTACCATGCTGAGTGGGATCATCAGCATGGGCGAAAGTTGCGTCGTACTCAACGGGAAGGGAGTACTACTGGAGCCAAGATATGGAAAATTCTATGGGATTTGCATGTACCGGCTAAGATAAAAATTCACTGTTGGAGAGTATTGTATGGAGCTATACCATGCAAAGGGGTGTTAGCAAATCGTCACATTCAAACGAGCAGCTAATGTCCACTTTGTTCTATTGATTGTGAAAGTATACGACATGCTTTGTTCCAATGTGTACGTGTGAAGGAGATTTGGATGAATCTAGGCATGGAAGATGTAATTTAAGATGCATGTATGCTCGACGAGGAGGGCCAGTCAATTCTGGGAGGCTTGCTCCTCAATACATTAGTGATGGCTCCTTTGCTACCTGAAATGCTGTGTAACGACTTAATTGCTACTACTGTGTGGTATATATGGTGGGAACGTCGACAAGTTACCTATGGTGAGCAGATCCAGAAGCCACACGACACAGCTCAAGCCATATCCGTTTTGGTGACCAATTATTCGAGGGCTCACAAGAAAACTCAGACAGGAATCATAAGACATGGATGGCGCAAACCTAAGGAAGAATATGTCAAGCTAAACATTGATGCATCTTTTAATGATGAAGTTGGTTCAGGTGGGACGGGTGCCATAATCAGAGACGATCGTGGAAGGTTTGTAGCAGCGGGATGTTGTGGTATACCATTCGTGGATGACGCTGCCACAGCTGAAGCTCGAGCCCTTCTGAACGGACTAATTCTTGCGGGACAAGTGGGATGTAACAGGATCATGGTCGAATCAGACTGCATGGAGGTTGTCGATATAATGGAGCATGGCAGCAACTCCATAGGACCAGCAGCGACGATTTACGAGGAGTGCTCCTTTCTAGCTCGCAATTTTGATCATGTCATAATAAATCATTGTCCTAGGGAGGCTAATAAAGCTGCTGATTTGTTAGCTAGACAACTGGTAGATCCACAAAACATTGTCTGGAATGTGGATCCACCGGATTTTTTAATACATGTACTAGCGGATGATGTATCGTTATTTCCACATTTAATATAATCCGCCATGATGGCATTACATAAAAAAACAAGTGAAAGCCTTCTTGCCCTTAGAAAAAAAAGCATCTCTCCCAAAAAAGAGAAAGCATATACATTGGCTCCCGTACATTTTTTAGGCAACCACGGCTCCTGTATATGGCCGGATCGTTCAAGTCATCAAAACTAAGTAGACCACTGAATTGAAAATTTATATCTGATAAAAAGAAATCTTGCCAAACATAAATGTCCCCATCCAAACATTGGCTTGTGACAATTCCAACGTTGTAAAATAACCCATCCGTTCCTCAAAACAGAAAAGATAGCGTCCTTAAAAAACAGTACCTGTAATAGAAAAAAACCATTTTTTAACATCATAAAATTTATTGGAATCAACAAAGACAAACATGCATCAGTGGCAACAATAACCCATATCCAGATATTCATATTATTGTCTGGCATTGCTAATTTGTAACAACTTTGTTGTATCTAACATTAAAGTTGCTAGCCCGTGCAATGCACGGGTTAACGACTAGTGAACTAAATACAAAACAAAATGAATGAATCTACATTCTAAAATACACGGTTCTATATACATGTGTATTTAGTCCATATGAAAATCTCTAAAAAGAATAATATTTAAAGAACGGAGGGAATAGGAATAATTAACTAAGGGTCCATATGAAAGCCAATCGATTTGGTGGGCATAAAACCTGAACAACAAATCAAAATAATCTAGTAATATACTACAAATATATAACTTTTTTATGGAACTAGCAGTCACATAGATCCGCCAATTTTTTTATTTTTATAATGTAAACTTTAGCATTGGTTCTAGTGGGAAGCAGTGTGGTGCGGGACAACACCCGAAAAAACATCTCCGTGTATTTAGTCCATATGGAAATCTCTAAAAAGAATAATATTTAAGAACGGAGGGAATAGGAATAATTAACTACTAGGGTCCATATGAAAGCCAATCGATTTGGGTGGGCATAAAACCTGAACAACAAATCAAAATAATCTAGTAATATACTACAAATATATAACTTTTTTATGGAACTAGCAGTCACATAGATCCGCCAATTTTTTTATTTTTATATGTAAACTTTAGGCATTGGTTTCTAGTGGGAGCAGTGTGGTGCGGACACCGAAAAAACATCTCCCGTCACCGACCCAGCCATGCGTAGACACCATCGAGCGCAACCGCAATGCCACCAGAAAGGCCAAACTATCCAACACTCGTGCATGCGCCTCTGTAGCATTAGTTTCCCCCATTCTCTAGTCTACAACACCACATATAATAAAACTTTGCAACACGGCAATGGTGTTACAAAAATGAGAAGAGTCCACACATATGAGACACACATAGAGAATGTGACCCAACACGTTAAATAGATAGTAACTGTGGCTCTTCCTTTCCATGGAGTATACAAAATGTAATTTAGACAAGGTTCTTCGTTAACGATGGATAGATATAGAAGTTTTGATTCTTCTGTTATGTCATGCTCCAAATTCAAGTATAAAGAGAAAGACAAACTTCTGAAGAGCGAGCAAAACGAGGCCCATCACCGGTAGGCTTGGGCCAAAGCAGAGCGAACCGAGGCCCGTCGCTGCTGCTTGCCAGGTCGGCAAAGAATGGGAGAAGGGTGTTCTCCAACTTGTCATACTAACAAGTTGCCATTATAGAAACCAACCACGGGCTGATAGGCAAGCTCTTGATTTTTGCGCGTGGATGTAGAGACAGTGCACAATCAATGGTGAAGAGGCTGCCAGCCATGATATCAAAGATAGCGGCATACTCTGCTCCCTTGGGGAAGTTGGTATAGTTTGTGGTGAAGATGTGTTGGACATTCGTGGGGTCACAGGTGATGAGTAACCGCATCCCGCTACTGACCTAGCCATGTACCCTGGAGTTGTGGCCTGAATCGGCAAGGAGTATGATGAGATAGTCACGCAAGTTGTGGGCGTTGGCCAGGAAGGAAGGTAGCATGTGCAATATTGGTCAGTCTGTGGGAAGCGTTGTTTTGTTCTTTGATCTACTACTATACCAAAGTAGATGTACATAGGGACACGTAGCAGGAGAGTGGAGATGAGCAACTCTTGCGAGCAACTAATTGACAATATTATCACGAGGGTAGTGGGGGATATGCTACTGTCGTACTAATTTGATTTATGCATCCTGTGATCGAAGATGGCGATGGCTTCATTTATAGAGAAGTTCCCTCGATCTAAGTCCATTGATGTGAACGTTCTTTCGCATTATGAAGTGCGTGTTGACTAACCAATAATTAGCTAGCAACTAGAATATTATATTTGTAGCTCTAACAAAGGTAGTTATATGCTTGAGAAAAGTCTCTAAATCATACTTAATTAGCACTTGGTCAGTAGCCAATCACTATCCGATTAGGAAATACAATAATCTTTTTCACTTATTTGGTGGTGGATGTCCATCTTGAGATATATACTTAGCCGTATCTATTCTTTCTGAAACTATGAAAATTAGAAATTTGCCAGTTAATGAACCTTTAGAGCTACTAGTCAAACTATGGTATCTTTTTCATGGAAGTTAAAAGTTGAATTTAGGCAAGGATCTTTGATCACGCTGGATATAAACGTAAATTGTTTGCTTCCCAGAAGCTATCGGGACCGCCTACATTAGTAGTGATGGAAGCTGGTTTTGTTGAAGTTATTAGGACCCATCCAGTGCGGTCCATATTTATTTACGTCGTTATCGATACTATTATCACTATAGTGATATATATTTATATCCATCATGATCATAGGCTGGTCCTATTGATTATGACCCTCCTCCCGCTCGAATGTTTATTCAACATGCAAGGAATATCTATTTAATTAGGAAATAATATCTACATGTGGGCATGTTACTTTGAGTCCTTACTTAACTTTTTGAAACAAGGCAAAAGATTTGCCATTTTCATTGATTAAGGAGAAGAGAATTGCCTGGTTAATTGATAGAAAACCGGGCTAATACCGTTACAACCCAACCCACATGACATGGGCATCACCGGCCAACCTGGCCACCGACATGTGACACAACCACGACGTCACATGCCACCGGATGGCCACACGCGCAAGCAACCGACATCATCAGTGTTAGATCCAGTTAATCAGAAATGAAGACAAAAAATAGCTATTGACTGCAACAACAGATAATTCATATAGTACAGTATCAGTGTTAGGTTTTATTCCCGCCCGTACCTAAATGGCCCACCGGGTGAGCATAGAAAACGTGAAAAAGAACATTGGACTCCAAAGCAAAATAACCGAATTCTTGGTTAATTGAGTGTCAAGTTTGTAATGGACAGTAATGCCATTATTACAAATATGTGTATTTGGAGATAACTTACGGTTGTATTCACACAAGGATCTATGACCATGATGCTTAAAATATAGAGTGCTCATTTCTCGCTTGTTACCCGGTCATAGAAGCAGCAAAGAAAGATATTTTGCTGTCGATGTTATTATTACTTATTATTTATTGCGATTCATATTTATTTCATGGTGATCCATATTATTATGTATATTGGTCATAATTTTAAATATATAGCACGCTATCTCGGCACTATTTAAAACTTTGATCGTGGTGTATATTTAAGACCATGGTGGTCGTAGGTCGATAGCAATAGAAGAAAGAAATGTATATCCTTCGTGACTCTCCTTCAAAACAGATGTTGATTCCACATGCGATAAATGACATTTCCTTAGAAAATAATTAGTATCCAAAAGTGATAAACAAACTATCAAAGGGGTCCCATATATCAAAGCCAACTGTATAACATATGTTCTTGCCATACATTAGATGGCTTCGTCTCTCTCTCTCTCTGTGTGTGTGTGTGTGTGTCTCTCTCATTGCTAATGTCTAAAACATGGTATCAGTGGAGTAGATAGGTGGGCTCAATGAGGACGAATGTTCATGGAGCTGGTGCGCATTCATTCACTCAACTTGAATAGCGACCTAAACCTGTCTGATTACATACAGCTCAATCAAACAAAAATGCTAATAATCTAGGTATGGCCTCTCGATTGATTCTAAGTAGAAACCATGAGTGCATCAACAAGACAAAATACAAAGCACATCCACAACCAGGCCAACTATGCCCACTCCTCCGTCCAAGAGAGACAGAAAATGCTTCCGAGGCAAGCTATCCTTCGATCCTCATCCTTGTCCCCGACTCAACAGAAAATGTATGCAAATAATAGATATAAATTTAAACATAGGTCCTTATTATTTTATCATATAAATAGCAATCCATGTATATAAATACAATACTGAGATTCCAGGCCTGGGAAGAACCATGCAGGACCCTTAAGTAAGTTTAAACACAAGGATTGTGTAATGTTACAATTCTCGCTTCCTCAGTTTAACTATAAATCCATTTTTCCTCTGTAGTATACAAGATGGCTTGGGCTGGATGATCTGCCCTTCCACCACCTCGACATCAAAGTTCCACAACACAGTCGCAACGACGGTCTTCATCTGCATAACCGCAATCTCCTTGCCAGGGCAGATCCTCGAGCCTGAGTTGAAGGCCAAGAACTTGTGAGATGGTACGTACCTCAGGGTGTTGCCATCCTTTGACAACCACCTATTCGGGTTATAGTTAAGGCAGTCTTTACCCCATAGGTCTTCCATTCTCCCCATGGAGTGGAGAGATATAAGGATGGTGTCCCCGACCTTCACCTCATGGCCACTCGGCATGATATCACCAGCAGCCACTGTCTTGCGCTCAATAGGTGCCGATGGGTACAACCTAAGAGTCTCGTACAACGCAGCTCTGAGATAGACCAGAGGTTTTGTATCCTCTGGTTCAAAGATCATCATGGCACCCGTACTCGCGGGTACTTTGCGCGATGCAATGGGTGAGAGTTGACTGCGGATAATTGATACAATGCCAGGGTTCTGGGCGAGGTTGTAGAAGACCCAGGGTAGAGTGGTACCAATCGTGTCCCGCCCAGCAAGCATGAAGCTGAGGAGCACCGCATGGAGCAAGTCATTGTCTGTGTATTCTGGGTCATTTATGTAGGAAGATAGAATATCCTCGTGTTCATCATCATTACTCAATGCACATCTTCCCCTATTGAGAGTTATCTTACTCCTCTCCTCGATCATCTCTGCAGCAAATCTTCTTAGCACCGTGTGCGCCGTGCGAAGCTTCCTCTCGGAGCCGATGTTTAGGCGCCTCATTGCCTTCCAGCAAGAGGCTGGAATTAAGTGTCGGATAAATCCCACCTCCATGACCGTGTCCATCGCGACCGCGGCATCCATGGGTGGCATCGACATGTCTAAGGAGAAGGACAGGAGGCCAGGGTCCACGCCAAAGAGAGGTGTGGCAGCCAGGTCAAACATAAACCTGGAAAACATTTCTTGCATGTCGAACGGAGTGCCGGTGCTTGCCAGGTGGGAAAATAATGGTAGAAGGCCATTCTCCACCTTGTCACAGCAGCAAGTTGCCATACTAGCAACCAACCGTGGGCTGCTAAGCACGCTCTGGATTTTTGCGCGCGGCCGAAGAGAGGGTGCACCATCAATGGTGAAGAGGCTACCAGCCATGATGTCAAAGATGGCGGCAAACTCTGCTCCCTTGGGGAAGTTGGTGTAGTTTGTGGTGAAGATGTGTCATACATTCGCGGGGTCGCAGGTGATGAGCAACCGCATCCCGCTCCCAACCGGGCCATGCGCCTTGAAGTTGTGGCCTGATTCGGCAAGCACTATGGAGAGATAGTCATGCAAGTTGTGGGAGTTGGCCAGGAAGGAAGGTAACATGTGCAATATTGGCCAGTTTGTGGGAAGCATTGTTGGGTTCTTTGATCTACTACTATACCTAAAGTAGAAGTACATAGGGACAAGTAGCACGAGAGTGGAGATGAGAAGCTCTTGCGAGAAACTAGTCGACATAATTATCACGAGGGTAGCAGGGGATATGCTACTGTCGTACTAATTTGATTTATCCATCCTGCAATCGAACATGGCGATGGCTTCATTTATAGAGAAGTTCCCTCGATCTAAGTCCATTGATGTGCACGTTCTTTCGCATTATGAAGTGCGTGTTGACTAACCAATAATTAGCTAGCCACTACAAGAATATATTTGTAGCTCCAACAGAGGTAGTTATATGCTCGAGAAAAGTCTCCAAATCGCACTTAATTAGCAGTTGGTCAGTAACCAATCACTCACCAATTAGGAAATATACTAGTCTTTTTGCTTATTCGGTGGTGGATGTCTATCTTGAGATAGTTAGCTGTACCTATTCTTTCTAAAACTAAAAAATTAAAAACATAATAGCTAATGAATCTTTAAAGCTACTAGTCAAACTATGGTATCTTTTTCATGGAACTTGGAAGTTGAATTTTGGCTAGGATCTTTGATCACGATGGATGTAAACGTAGAGGGTTTTCTTCCCACGAAATACCGGTACCGGTCACATTAGCAGTGATGGAAATTGGTTTTGTTGAAGTTATTATGGCCCATCCACTTTGGTCTATATTAATTTACGCCGTTGTCGATATTATTATCATCACTATAGTGATATATATTTATATCCATCATGATCATAGGCTACTAGGAAGGAAATAATGAAATGACAAGCACTCTCACCGGTCCTTTTTTATCTGCATATAAGTTTTGTCCGAAGTCAAAATATCTTTACTTTGACCGAACTTCTAGAAAAAAGTATCAACATTCATGAAGCCAAATCAATACTTTAGGTTCACTAGCACAAATGCCCATGCGTTGCAACGGGTGAAAAAAACCACACTTTTCTAACCCAATTGCTCAAGACCCCCCACCCCCATTCCTCATTCCACGATCCACCGCTAGGCATGATGACATGAACAAACTCTTTGAAATCCTCCATGCTGCCATGAAAATATGTATTGCGGAAAAAATATGAACATATTTCAGAAGTGTACTAAAGGTGTGTGGAATTTAAATCACATAAATATCTACCTGGTTGTCAGTATCCCTTCATGCCTTTGTTGGAGTTGCTTAGTGATGCCCAAAACATATCGCATTATACTGTAAATAGTAAAGTTTACTCTAGTACAATGTTTGTGCTTCACTATGGAGGTAACACTGATTTTCATGAACCAATGTTGGCTAGGTTTAGGGACTGTGTATATAGCACTATTCGTGTCCAACAATCAAGCAAATATTTTTAACATGTACTATCTTTTTCATCATATATTTTTTAAATATATTGTACATGAACAATAAGTAAATAAATTAATTATGATTTAGACATAGTTTTTCTTGCAGGTGTTAAACAATTCTAACATAATTTTCTCTCCATTTATGGGGAGGGGTAAAACTATGCGTTCGTGGGACTATAGCTAGTGGCAGAGGATGAAATGTTTTTGAGGGGGGCCACTTTTGAATGATTTCTAACTGGTATACTTTTGTTCCCACGATCTTTTTAGAGATCAACAACTCATTATGGGACAAAACAAATGACAAAAAGTCATGAGGCTATTAGGACACTTTCCTTTTTATTACCGGACGACTTCTCACTTTGCTATTTTTCTCCATCAATCCCAGAAATCCCTCCTTTTTTCTTTATTTTCAATTCCCGGAATCCCTCCTTTCCTTCTTTGTTCTCTCCTTCTTCCTTGTTAGGACACTTTCTTCTTATTACGGGATGGCTGGTTTCCCTGTTTTTCCCCGAATCCCTCTTTTCCTTCTTATTACGCGACAACTTCCTACTTTCCTATTTTTTTCGCTTTCAATCCCCGAAAGCCCTCCTTTCCTTCTTATTACCGGACAGGTTCCCACCTTCCTATTTCTTTGTCAATCACAGAAATCCCTTCTTTCCATCTTTATCTTTAGGAAACATGAGACCCACACTTCACTATGTTCGCTAGATGGCTTCTTGATATACCAAGGAGATTAAAGATGTATGCATATTGGGTAGATTGGATTTGAGGGAGCAAGGTGGGACTATTTAACAACTGAATCTACATTTGTTCCTTCAAATAACACAACTAGTTCGGTTGGCTGTGCCATTATCTGTTGGACGTTAGGTTTGGGGATTGAATCCTCTCATCGGCATGTATTTTTTGCTTCAAACATGATAGGTGGGCCAGAGCGCACGGGCGGGCTCAGTTCACCCGGCTCGGACGAATTATACTCACCGACGACGGACGAAACGAGCATTGACGGGTGAAACTAATAACGAACGAAAATTAGGGAGGAAGAAGCTTTAGTCCTTTTATTTATTTTTGAACACAGCACAGACGCAAGCGCTCATATACATGCGCATACACTCACCCCTATGAACGCACACATGCACATCCTACCCCTATGAGCACATCCGAAAGACTGAGCCAGCATATCATCTTGAAATTCATGAAGTGTTAATCCTTTTATTAATAGATATAGATATAGATTATGAAATGTAGTTTCATAGTACATATATATATTTGGTATTGTTGATGTTGATACTTTTTAATATAAATTTGGTTAAACTTTTTGCAACGTTTGACTTGACATAAATCTAATACGTAAAGTAAAAAGAACTGGAGAGAGTATCTTATATCCATTGTGACCCTTTACCCAGGAATGTCGATCCAACCTGCGTTGAATACCAAGGTACGCCCATTGTTTCTAAATATAAGCCTTTTTAGAGATTCTAATACAATCTTATATATTTACTAATTAGAGGCACCTTTCAAGCGTTTTAATTAAGACACACCATCATAATCAATTAAACCGTTGGATTGTAAAATTAAGTCCAAGATAAGAAGAAAACTTGCATAACACAGATGGTTCCGGCCGTCCAAAAAGACATATGACACGGCCAATGTTTCGAAAAAAATTCCATATATTCCTTTAAAGCAAATGATAAAGTCCTTCCATAATTACTCTATACTCCCTCAATTCCTTTATATTAGGTGTATTAGTTTTTTCATTAAATTTCACAATGTAAGGTGCATTTGCTCTAATTCCTCGTAATTCCCTTTTTATCCCTCTAGAAAGAGGAAAGTATCTCTATCCTGATTTCCTTTGTGTGTCCTTGTATCAAAAGAAGAAAACTATCTCTCTCTAGATTGCATGTATCTCTTACTTTCTTGGACTCAAGGATTTACTTGCCACTAACCAACAAATTTGCCAAGGGTACTTTTGTCATAAGACCTCTATAATTGTGCGCCTTGGTCACCATGTTCAAAATAATACATCTTAGATAAAGAAACGGAGGGAGTATATATGATCTTAGATGTAAAAAAACTCTATAAGATCCATGAGACATCTTTTTTGACATGCAGGATTCGTGAAACTCTTCTGCAATTAAAAAAGGAGTTGCATCGCTTCTTAAAAAAAGAGAAAACATCTCCTCAGCTCATGTGCATTTTTTAGGTAACCTTGGCTTCCGTGGTCTATTCCAAAAAAAAAGAAAAAATCTGACACGTCCAATTTTTGAAATGAAATACAAAAGGTATCCGCCCGTTCCTTTAGAAAGGAGATAGTCTAGTTTCAAAAAAAAAGAAAAAGAGAAAGGAGATAGTCTCCGTCTCAAAAAAGGCCCCTTCCGTTACAAACAGCTAGTAGTGAAAGCCTTCTTGCCAATTAGAAAAAAAAGCATCTCTCCCAAAAAAGAGAAAGCATGTACATTGGCTCCCGTACATTTTTTAGGCAACCACGGCTCCTGTATATGGCCGGATCGTTCAAGTCACCAAAACTAAGTAGACCACTGAATTGAAAATTTATATCTGATAAAAAGAAATCTTGCCAAACATAAATGTCCCCATCCAAACATTGGCTTGTGACAATTCCAACGTTGTAAAAAAACCCATCCGTTCCTCAAACAGAAAAGATAGCGTCCTTAAAATAACAGTACCTGTAATAGAAAAAAAACCATTTTTTAACATCATAAAATTTATTGGGAATCCAACAAAGACAAACATGCATCAGTGGCAACAATAACCCATATCCAGATATTCATATTATTGTCTGGCATTGCTAATTTGCAACAACTTCGTTGTATCTAACATTAAAGTTGCTAGCCCGTGCAGATGCACGGGTTAACGACTAGTGAACTAAATACAAAACAAAATGAATGAATCTACATTCTAAAATACATCTATATACATCTGTATTTAGTCCATATGGAAATCTCTAAAAAGAATAATATTTAAGAACGGAGGGAATAGGAATAATTAACTACTAGGGTCCATATGAAAGCCAAATCGATTTAGGTGGGCATAAAACCTGAACAACAAATCAAAATAATCTAGTAATATACTACAAATATATAACTTTTTTATGGAACTAGCAGTCACATAGATCCGCCAATTTTTTTATTTTTATAAGTAAACTTTAGGCATTGGTTTCTAGTGGGAGCAGTGTGGTGCGGACACCGAAAAAACATCTCCCGTCACCGACCCAGCCATGCGTAGACACCATCGAGCGCAACCGCAATGCCACCAGAAAGGCCAAACTATCCAACACTCGTGCATGCGCCTCTGTAGCATTAGTTTCCCCCATTCTCTAGTCTACAACACCACATATAATAAAACTCTGCAACACGGCAATGGTGTTACAAAAACGAGAAGAGTCCACACATATGAGACACACATAGAGAATGTGACCCAACACGTTAAATAGATAGTAACTGCGGCTCTTCCTTTCCATGGAGTATACAAAATGTAATTTAGACAAGGTTCTTCATTAACGATGGATAGATATAGAAGTTTTGATTCTTCTGTTATGTCATGCTCCAAATTCAAGTATAAAGAGAAAGACAAACTTCTGAAGAGCGAGCAAAACGAGGCCCATCACCGGTAGGCTTGGGCCAAAGCAGAGCAAAGTGAGGCCCGTCACTGCTGCTTGCCAGGTCGGCAAAGAATGGGAGAAGGCTGTTCTCCAACTTGTCATAGTAACAAGTTGCCATTATAGAAACCAACCACGGGATGATAAGCACGCTCTTGATTTTTGCGCGTGGATGTAGTGATAGTGCACACTCAATGGTGAAGAGGCTGCCAGCCATGATATCAAGATATCAAAGATAGCGGCATACTCTACTCCCTTGGGGAAGTTGGTATAGTTTGTGGTGAAGATGTGTTGGACATTCGTGGGGTCACAGGTGATGAGTAACCGCATCCCGCTACTGACCTAGCCATGTATCCTGGAGTTGTGGCCTGAATCGGGCAAGGAGTATGATGAGATAGTCACGCAAGTTGTGGGCGTTGGCCAGGAA
The DNA here is from genome assembly GCF_003073215.2 of Triticum urartu. Taxonomy (NCBI): domain Eukaryota; kingdom Viridiplantae; phylum Streptophyta; class Magnoliopsida; order Poales; family Poaceae; genus Triticum; species Triticum urartu. The sequence goes on along the minus strand of NC_053026.1, from coordinate 533,239,189 downwards.
GGAAGGTAGCATGTGCAATATTGGTTAGTCTGTGGGAAGCGTTGTTTGGTTCTTTGATCTACTACTATACCAAAGTATACATAGGGACACGTAGCAGGAGAGTGGAGATGAGCAGCTCTTGCGAGAAACTAATTGACAATATTATCACGAGGGTAGTGGGGGATATGCTACTGTCGTACTAATTTGATTTATGCATCCTGCGATCGAAGATGGCGATGGCTTCATTTATAGAGAAGTTCCCTCGATCTAAGTCCATTGATGTGAACGTTCTTTCGCATTATGAAGTGCGTGTTGACTAACCAATAATTAGCTAGCAACTAGAATATTATATTTGTAGCTCTAACAAAGGTAGTTATATGCTTGAGAAAAGTCTCTAAATCATACTTAATTAGCACTTGGTCAGTAGCCAATCACTATCCGATTAGGAAATACAATAATCTTTTTCACTTATTTGGTGGTGGATGTCCATCTTGAGATATATACTTAGCCGTATCTATTCTTTCTGAAACTATGAAAATTAGAAATGTGCTAGTTAATGAACCTTTAAAGCTACTAGTCAAACTATGGTATCTTTTTCATGGAAGTTAAAAGTTGAATTTAGGCAAGGATCTTTGATCATGTTGGATATAAACGTAAATGGTTTGCTTCCCACAAGCTATCGGGACCAGCTACATTAGTAGTGATGGAAGCTGGTTTTGTTGAAGCTATTAGGACCCATCCAGTGCGGTCCATATTTATTTACGTCGTTATCGATACTACTATCACTATAGTGATATATATATTTATATCCATCATGATCATAGGCTGGTAGGTAGCAAGCAAAGAAAGAAATGACAAGTACTCCCTTCGGTTCTTTTTGGTCTACATATAAGTTTTGTCTGAAGTCAATGTATCTTTGCTTTGACCGAACTTCCAGAAAAAAGTATAAACATTCACGAAGCCAAATCAATACTTCATGTTCATTATGAAATATAGTTTCAAAGTATGTATATTTGGTATTCTTGATGTTGATACTTTTTAAAATAAATATGGTTAAACTTTGCAATGTTTGACTTCACATAAATCTAATATGTAGAGTAAAAAGGACTAAAAGGATTATCTAATGTCCATTGTGACCCTCTACCCACGATGTCGGTCCAATGAATACCAATGTACGCCCATTGTTCCTAAATATAAGGATTTTTTGAAATTATAATAAAATGAACTAAATACAAAGAAAAATGAATGAATATACACTCTAAAATACGTCTATATACATCTGTATTTAGTCCATGTTGAAATTTCTAAACAGACTTATATTTAAGAAATGAGGGAGTCGAATAATTAACTACTAGGGTCAATATGAAAGCCAATCGATTTGGGTGGGCATAAAACCTGAACAGAAAATCAAAATAATCTAGTAATATTGTACAAGTATATAACTTTTTTTATAGAACTAGCAGTCACATAGATCCTCCAATTTTTCTATTTTTATATGTTAACTTTAGGCATTGGTTTCTAGTGGGAGCAGTATGGTACGCACACCCGAAAGAACATCTCCCTTCACCGACCCAGCCATGCGTAGACACCATCGAGCGCAACCGCAATGCCACTAGAAAGGCCTAACTATCCCACACTCGTGCATGTGCCTCTGTAGCAATAGTTCCCCTTCTCTAGTCTACAACACCACATATAATAAAACTCCGCAACATGGCAATGGTGTTACAAAAACGAGAAGATCCCACACATATGAGACACACATAGAGAATGTGAGCCAACGTGTTAAATAGACAGTAACTGTAGCTCTTCCTTTCCGTGGAGCTTACAAAATGTAATTTAGACAAGGTTCTTCGTTGACGATGGATAGATATAGAATTTTTTATTCTTCTATTATGTCACGCTCCAAATTCAAGTATAAAGAGAAAGGCAAACTTCTGATGAGCGAGCAGAACGAGGCCCATCACCGATAGGCTTGGGTCAAAGTAGAGCAGAGCGAGTCCCGTCGCCGATGCTTGGTAGGCGGGCAAAGAATGGGAGAAGGCTGTTCTCCAACTTGTCACAGTAACAGGTCGCTATTATAGAAACCAACCGCAGGCTTATAAGCATGCTCTAGATTTTTGCGCATGGTCGTAAAGATAGTGCACCATGAGTGGTGAAGAGGCTGCGAGCCATGATATCAAAGATGGTGGCGAACTCTGCTCCCTTGGGGAAGGCTGTATAATTTGTGGTGAAGATTTGTCGGATATTCGCGGGGTCGCAGCTGATGAGTAACCACATCCCGCTCCCAACAGGGCCATGTACCCTGAAGTTGTGGCCTGAATCGGCAAGGAGTATGGTGAGATAGTCATTCAAGTTGTGGGTGTTGGCCAGGAAGGAAGGTAACATGTGCAATATTGGACAATTTATGGGAAGCGTTGTTGGGTTCTTTGATCTACTACTATACCTGAAGTAGATGTACATTGGGACACGTAGCAAGAGGGTGCAAATGAGCAGCTCTTGCGAGAAACTACTAGACATTATTATCACGAGGGTAGTGGAGGATATGCTACTGCCGTACTACTTCGATTTATGCATCCTGCAATTGAGATGCCCATGGCTTCATTTAGAGACAAGTTCCCTCTATCTAAGTCCATTGATGTGCATGTTCTTTCGCATTTTTAAGTGCGTGTTGACTAACCAATAATTAGCTAGCAACTAGAAGATTATATTTGTAGCTCCAACAAAGGTAGTTATATGCTCGAGAAAAGTCTCCAAATCGTACTTAATTAGCAGTTGGTCAGTAGGCAATCACTATCCGACTAGGAAATGCAATAGTATTTTTAATTATTTGGGTGCAGATGTCGATCCTGAGACATATACTTAGCCGTATCTATATTTTCTGAAACTATGAAAAATTCAAAATGTGCCAGTTAATGAATATTTAAAGCTACTAGTCAAAATATGGTATCTTTCTCATGGAAGTTAAAATTTGAATTTAGGCATGGATCTTGGATCACAATGGGTATAAACGTTGATGGTTTGCTTCCCACAAGCTATCAGGACCGGTCACATTCGTAGTGATTGAAGATGATTTTGTTGAAGTTATTAGGACGCATCCCGTGTGGTCCATATTTATTTATGTCGTTGTCGATATTATTATTACTATAGTGATATATATATATATATATATATATATATATATATTTATATCCGTCGTGATCATAGCCTGGTAGCAAGCAAAGAATGAAATGACAAGTACTCCCTCCGGTCCTTTTTAGTCCACATATAAGTTTTGTCCGAAGTCAAAATATCTTTACTTTGATCGAACTTCCAGAAAAAAGTATCAACATTCACGAAGCCAAATCAATACTTTAGGTTCATTCTGAAATGTAGTTTCATAGTAAATACTTTTTTCTGGTATTCTTGATGTTGATACTTTTCATTATAAATTTGGTCAAACTTTGCAATGTTTGACCTGACATATATCTAATACGTAGAGTAAAAAGGACTGGAAGGAGTATCTTATGTGCATTGTGACCCTCTATCCACGAATGTCGATCCAATGAATACGAAGGTACGCCCATCATTCCTAAATATAAGTGTTTTTTGAAATTGTAATAAAATGAACTAAATACAAAGCAACATGAATGAGTCTACACTCTAAAATACGTCTATATACATTTGTATTTAGTCCATATTGAAATTTCTAAACAGACTTATATTTAAGAACAGAGGGAGTGGGAATAATTAAGTACTAGGGTACATATGAAAGCCAATCGATTTGGGTGGGCATAAAACCTGAACAGCAAATCGAAATAATCTAGTAATATACTACAAGTATGTAACTTTTTTTTATAGAACTAGCAGTCACATAGATCCTCCAATTTTTCTATTTTTATATGTTAACTTTAGGCATTGGTTTCTAGTGGGTGTAGTATGGTACACACACCCGAAAGAACACTCCCTTCACCGACCCAGCCATGCGTAGACACCATCGAGCGCAACCGCAATGCCACCAGAAAGGCCAAACTGTCCCACACTTGTGCATGCGCCACTGTAGCAATAGTTTTCCCCCTTCTCTAGTCTACAACATGACATATAACAAAACACTGCAATACGACAATGGTGATACAAAAACAAGAAGCACCCACACATATGAGACACACATAGAGAATGTGACCCAACACATTAAATTGACAGTAACTATAGCTCTTCCTTTCCGTGGAGCTTACAAAATGTAATTTAGACAAGGTTCTTTGTTAACGATGGATAGATATAGAAGTTTTGATTCTTCTATTATGTCATGCTCCAAATTCAAGTATAAAAAGAAAGACAATCTTTTGATGAGCGAACGGAATAAGGCCCGTCATTGATTGGCTTGGGCCAAAGCAGAGTGGAGCGAGGCCCGTCACCGATGCTTGCCAGGCGGGCAAAGAATGGGAGAAGGCCGTTCTCCACCTTGTCACGATAGCAAGTTGCCATTCTAGAAACTAACCATGGGTTGATAAGCACCCTCTAGATTTTTGTGTGTGGTCGAAGAGACGGTGAACCATCAATGGTGAAGAGGCTGCCAGCCATGATATCAAAGCTGGCGGCGAACTCTGCTCCCTTGGGTAAGTTGTCGCGGATTCAGAACGGAGCACACCGGATAATGATTTCCCTATACGCAGACCGTATTTTTTTGTCAGATTCAGAACGGAGCACATAATGGCAGGATGTAGATTTGATCGTGGAGTCAGAGCAAAAATGGAGTGGACTCGCACTGGAAACTGGCAAAAAATATCGAGTCATATGTGCAATGAGTCATGATTTTATTTCTACTATGCAAACAATATGAAAACATTTTTTTCTCCAACTGCATAAAACTAGAGAGTGACCAAGCATTTAAAGTTATAGTTTGCACCAATACACAACAATTTATATGCGGTGATTCTAATTAGTGAGCTTATTGGATATCTCGGTTTGTCGATTGATTATTAATTAATCATATTGATAACCTCGGATAATCCAATAAAATTGAATTTCATTTGAAATGTAACCGGGCATATGCAGTTAGCTTTGGATCCCCAGCTCTCGCACCCGTGTCCTCGCATTGGTCCACCTGTACGCGGACATATGCAAGAGCAAATTTGCGGCTCATCGTTGGAGATGCCCTTACAGGGTATTACTCCGTTATCTCGGAATAATCCGGGTAGTACAAAATTCCACTGCGGCATCCTAAGGAAACACTGACGGGAAAGAAGACCAACCAATCATCACATATATGCGGAGGGGGGTGGGGGAATATCAAGCGTCCAGTGTTGTTGTGTTGGCCTGTTGGGAACCTCCTTGAATTGCCGTTTCTTGGCACAAGCATGTCTATGGGGGCCCGAGGAAGCGACAATGATGCTAGGTGATGAATATCTTGCCACTGTGGTACTTAACCTTGGTGATGTGCCCTTGTGGAAACAGGGTCCAGTTGTACAGGATATGTAGGCGCAATGAAAATAAAACCAAAACACCATGAATCAATCAAATCAACTACTTTTACACTCACATCTCAAAGAAGCCAGCACTGCGCAACGTCATTGTTCCTCGACCATCAAGTAGCCGCGAGAGTGAAGAGCAGATGATGTCACATACATACCATCATGGAAGGGGAGAGCAGAACCACTGCCAGTATGACGATCACTCGTGGATGGAAGAGGGGAAGGGGAGTGGCCAAAAGATATGGCGTTTTGACATCCCAATAGAAAAATGAGGTAGAGTGGGGACTGATTCGACCAACGCCGACAACTAGCCATCAATGAAATAACAGAAGGAAGGGGAACAGTAAAGCTTCCCCGATACCGTGATTCCGGCACCGCCAGCCTCCAGAAATCTCGCTTTACATCAAACATGGTATGAATTTTTGAGAATCATCAAACAAGTTATGAGTGTGTAGGGCCAGCCAGATCCTGCAAACCTCTGTGAAAAAAGCGCAAGCGGGTATTTTCTCACCCCGTTCGATGAGAGGGCGCCTTGGTCGGTCACGGGAGCAGCACACAATTGATACGTATTGCCTATCATTGTGATCGCCCACATGATCATTGGCATGGGCCAGCCCATCAAAGGCTATGGGCTATGAAGCGTTCTTCTCGAGCGGGATTGGTGAATTTTTCGAGAGCTTCCCAACTGGTTTTGGGAAGCTTACGGGCCGGGTTTTTTTCTAGTTGTTTTTTCTGTCAATTGTCATTCCTTTTTCCCCACTATTTCTTCTATTATTTTGTTTCATCAGCATTTCTTTTGCATTTTTATTTTTATTCCTTTTATTTTTCATTTTTCAAAATCGCAAACCTTTTTAATTTTTTCGCATAAAATTACCGAGATCCAGGATTTTTTGAATTTCACAAATTTCTTTAAAATTAGTCAATGTCATTCAAATTTGCATGTTTTTAATTCATAATTTTTTTCACAAACTTTTTAAATTTATGAATATTATTCAAATAAGGGAATGTTTTTCAAACTCATTAACATATGTTGAATTTACAAACACTTTTCATATTCGCAATTTTTTTCTAAAGTCATGAATAGTTTCTGAATTTGTGAACTTCTTTTGTATGTTGGGTTTATATTTTGAAATCATGAAGCTCTTTTGAATTCACTAACTTTTCTTGAATTTCATGAAAAAACAATTCACAATTTTTAATACGTTGAACATTTTTTATATTTTTATAAATTCAAATATTATTGAATTTTGTGAACATTTTCTGAATTCATGAAGTTTTTCTGAATTTACCAACTTTTTTGAATTCATAAACTTTTTAATCTGTCAATATTTTTAAACTTCTTGAAGTTTTGAAAATCACTAACATTTTTTGAATTCCTGATAATTTTTTGAATACATGAACATTTGTCAAATCTGGAAAAAATATTCAAACTGATGAACATTTTTTAATTTGCATACATTTTTTACATTTTTACAGTTTTTAGTATGGTAGAGAAAAAACAAAATCATAGATACGAAGCTACTTCTAGGCCGTTCTTGAAAAGTCCGAACTCTTTCCAGCCGCCGCCTCCTCTTCCAAGAAAAGCTTGGGTTCGTGCCTCTCGCCGGCTCTGCTGCAGGTCTGCCTCGTTTCCGGTGGCCCTAGGGCCATGGGGGCGCGGTGGATCCTCGCAAGGGCCGACGGGAGGGTCGTTCCTTTAAGATTTGTTAGGGTTTGTGTCCTACTCAGGAAGACGAGACGGCGACGGCTCCTTGAAGATGGAATAAAGGTCTTCCCGCTTAGTCCCCGTTCCGGTGGTGCGTCTAGCATCGTTGGTGGGCGTGTGGAGGTGTGTCTCCGGCGAATCTATCCTCGATGGATTTGCTCGGATCTGATTGTGGTTCGTCTATGTTCGTGTGTCCTCAGGTTGGATCCTTTCGATCTACGTTATTCTTCATCAGCGACAGTTGCTGTTCTGGTGCGCTGGTCCTACGGGGCCTTAGCACGACGACTTCCCTACTGTCTACTACAACAAGTTGTGCCCGACTCCGGCGAGGGAGGGGTGATAACGGCGGCGCGCCTTTGGCTCGCTTCAGTGATTGTAGTCGTCGCTAGGTGGTCTACGGATTTGGATGTAATTTTTATTATTTCTAGTGTTTGTTGTACTGCCATGATAGAAGATGAATATATTGAAAGTTTTCTCGAAAAAAATAAATAAATAGAAGTCACCAACGGAAGGTAATGGGGTCGGCTCACCCCACGCGCGACCAGCGAGAGGGATGTCTGGACATATGCGCACTACGCTACTAGCGAGTTCTATATAGAAGCTCCCAGAGCAGCGGCCTAGATATGTTGAGGTGGCAGTGACGCGCAGCTTTGTAACCAGCCAACAATCCTGTGCGTTCACATGGGAGATCCAGCGGCCGATGAACTTCAAACACTATGCGAAGTCGTAGCTAGCTGAGTTTTTGAACATTTTTCAAATTTGCATACATTTTTAAGTTTTTTTAGTGCCGTAGAAAAAAAGGACAACACCCCAAAATCATACCTATTTGTCTACGTTACAGAAGTCAGCGGCCGAAGGTAATGGGGCCGGCCCATCCAAAAAGGGAGAAAACTCCCAAAACATACTTTCTCCGTCCGAAAATACTTGTCATCAAAATGGATAAAAAGGGATGAATCTAGAACTAAAATACATCCAGATATATTCCTTTTTATTTATTTTGGTGACAAGTATTTCCGGACCGAGGGAGTACGTACTTGGCTACCAGCGAGAGGGAGAAGTATGGACGTGTGCGCCTGCGGGCGACCTGATTGTAGTGCTTGTAGTGAGCGCTATGTACAAGCTCCCAGAGCAGCAGCCTTGATATGTTGAGGCGGCCATGACGCGCAGCACTGTAACGACCCGACAATCTTGTGTGTTCATACGGGAGAGCGGACGTCTGACAAACTTAAAATACTATGGAAAAGCCATCGCTAGCTGAGTTTTACTATCTTTGTAATAATATAACTAGTGGGTTACCCACGCATTTGCGCGGCTAGATTAGCTAAATATCATAAATTTATGTCTTACTTTCTATCATATTTATATTATTAAAGTGTTGTTACGTGGGTATTTTAAATTATTGAGAACTGTGTAACCATAATATTTTCACTATCAGTTTCAATCAAAATCAGGTGCACAAATGGAATTTACTAAATAAAGATACATCAAGTTGCTTGTAAGAAACATTGGTGTGTAACAAAGGTAGATCGTCGTGAAATTGCAATTTTCTTCATTCTTATATATTTTTCTTCCGGTCTTTCTTGTACCTTAGAGCCCATAGGATTTTCTTACAGAGGACTAAAACATAATCATGTTCCTCCATCCATCTCATTTCCAGCCACAATTTTCTTTTGATTCTCTGCTCCATTTTCTCAACCTCTTTTCTTGCTCCCTTCTCCCTATGCATGTTTATACATTTAAGCAACATGTGCATGTTGATACATCAACATGATGCATGTTCTGTTATTAGATATCTCGTCACTATATATTCAATGTTATCAAATGTAAAGTATATTGTGAAATTTATTTTATATATTATTCCACATTCATGTGCCTATTCATTTCTATACATGACTATTTAATAATTTTGCTATTTAGAGAACTCACATGGAGTAAAATCAATTTATCAGTTTTTATGCAATTCTTAGTTAATTTTTTGTATTTTATAGATTATTAAAAAGTAGTTGTTTATGGTGTTCATACGAATTATAAATAAATACAGACTTCTAATACATTTTGAGAAACATAGCTTTCTATATAATTTTTCCACTGAGTAGGAGAACGTCAAATTTCAATATTTTGAAATAAATATAGTTGTATTCTTAGGTTTAACCTATAATATTTTTAATAAATTTATTCTGAAATTTCTCTACTTATGTTTCATGTAGGAGATGTACAAAAAATGCTAATGATATGTATTTATCGGTGTATATTTAACATATTTATTTAATCAAACAATAGATAAAAAATCCCTCACTTGCTTGTCAAGTACAGGGGTTTCCGCTGAATTCCCATGGAAATAGTTAACTGGCTGTGTTATATGGTTTGCCTCAAGTCCTGAGATATCGGATGAGGTGGTTGCTTACGTAAAAATCTGACGTGTCTGTTTGGGATTCTGATTTTGAAAGGTCTAGAATCTGGGAATCTGTAGCTGAAGCCCAATCGAAGGCCACCATAATGTATATATGCATGCATTCACATATGGCAAGTTTAACAAATCCACATGCTGTTCGTAAAAAAAAGGAAAACAAATTTATATGCGTGATGCGCCTAGTTGCAAGCAAATTGTCTTATGTGATTTGCTTATCTACTTGAAGCACGTCCACCTGCGTCCGCGTCTGAGTCTTCTTGCTCATGTCTGTATGATCAGCTATGTTTTGCCCCTTTGACTGGACGTCGGACATGTTTTAGTTTAACATGCTTGGTAATTTTTTCATACGTGATGGATTGGGACTATGAGTTCCCTTGTATGTACGTGTTTAGATGGTATGTGTCAGCTTATAGATTTATCTGCACGTGTCTTCCAAACTTTAAACCCGAGCTGTTTTCTTTTATGTGCTTACTGTGAGCCATTACTTTTCTCCTATTTTAATAATTTAATAGTTTTTCATAATTTAGCTATTTATGAATTTTGTGAAGTACATATATCTCAGCTCATCTTTGTCCTAGTCAAATGCTAATTTCAATATTATTTTTAAATTTAG
>NC_053026.1:533181809-533228035 GCF_003073215.2 Triticum urartu | reverse complement strand
TTTAGATCCGGTTAACGAATGTTCGTTCGTTAATCCGTTCGTCGTTTTTCTTTTTCTCGGATTTTCCGTGATTATTTTCTGATCGCGATTTCTGATCCGATTTTCGTTTTAGTATAACTTTTCGCTCGTTTATCGGAATCAGGCGATTCAAGCGCCTGGAGTTTCGTCTCGAAACCCTCTATCCGTCTAACCAACTTAAACAAGTTTTTGCCACTGTAAAAATTGCCTTAGATCCAGATTAGTAGAACGAAGTTGTTTTCTTTCGCCGTTTGACTTTCGTTGCTTCGTTCGATTTGATTCTTTTTGCAAACCGGAGTTCTTAAGTTGAACTTTCTGGTTAGATCTCTTACTTGAGTTTTACCTATGCATTAGATGAGTACTTATTGTATGCTTGTTGTTTGTCTGCGATAGAATACTCGGAGTGCGCCGCCTATTACTTCGAATCTCTAGGTTTCGTGGATCATCAGCAAGGCAAGTAACACTTGATCATACCTTTCCTACTACCCAGTTTTATTGCATTAGATCAAATCCTCAAACATTGCATGATTAGGATCTAATTAAATTGTGGGACGGGAAGTAGTTGAGGTAGTACCTATTACCTGTTTATTAACAAACCTTTGGGAGTTACCTCTACGTTGCATATTGTGCTATGCTATGCTAGTAGACGTGGATTGGGTGAGTGATATCCATGACAGATGTGAGTTTTTTAATTAATGGTTTATCTAAGGTGGCAACTTAAACACACATCTAGGTGGATTGAGGCACCTGGGTAATCCAGGATTTGCATGTTTCTTTTGGACCGCCACCCAGGCTCAAAGGGATCATGAGATTATTCATGCTAGAAACTTCTGTGTGCAGCCACAAGCTATTATGGGCTCTAGCATAGTTGACTAAGTCGTGCGAACTCTTATAGTGGTATACTAGTAGATGTAGGGGATGTAGGTGGTACGGTCTACCCGATCGTAAGGTGCTAGCGCTTCTGAAAGACTATGTCTCGGTCATCCGTCTTCTCAAACACCATGTAGTGTGAGAAACCAAACGGAGGCGATCGAGTCTTGTGGGGAAAAGTGCGCAAACCTCTGCAGAGTGTATAAACTAATCATGATTAGTCGTGTCCCCGTTATGGACATCTTGAGTATCTAGTATCTGGATTATCATGTGAATCTCAACATGTTACCCTAAAGTAATTTGGTTGGGTTTTGTTTAATGATGTTTAATTGGGATTGAGAATGCTGTCAACCATTCTCAGTGTTTAACAACCACCATGATAGTTAAATAAATTTATTCCTTTGCAGTAGGGAAAAATTGGCTTTTTCGCAAAACTGTAACCATGGAGTTTTCCACCAGCCAAATATGCATATAGAATAGTTGTTTCATTCCATTACTCTCTATGTGTTACATTGCCAGCATATTCCATGTGCTGACCCGTTTTTGGGCTGCAATGTTAATGTTGCAGACTTTTCAGACGACGATTAAGGAGTTTTTAGGTCGTGGTTCTATACTCAGTGATGCCGTTGGAGTTGATGGACTCGCTTATCTTCCAAGCCTTCCGTTGTTATCGTTATTAGATGGCCTTAAGCCATGTTTATTGTAATAAGTTCTCTATTGAGACACTCGATGTAATAAGTGTGTGATTGCTACTCTCCAATAAATCCTCCGAGTACTGTGTGGTGTCAGCATTACTGATCCAGCGATGACACCGGAGCACAGAGATCAGACCGTTTGAGGTCTAGTCGCTACAGAGATGGTATCAGAGCAAACGCTGACTGTAGGACACGACCACTAAGCTAAAGACCTAGAACACTACCCACTCTCTTCTCTTCGAACTCTCATCTTTTCTACTCTTTAGGATGGCGGATGCAAGGAACAAGTTCACGCAACCGGATGAAGATACACCCTTTGGACGTCACTTGAAGGAAGTCACTAGATACCTAAACATAGGAGTACCAAGCTTCACCAGAACCTACAACGCCACTTTACCTGAAGAAGAGCGCTGGATGATTCAAGTTCAAGTTCCAGGAAGGACATTCATGCCAGTCACTGAGCCCATAGAATTTTCTTTTGATGCACCAACCTGGAGTCTAGGAAAGAGCATGGCAGCTCACATCGCCATGGGACGCATTGGAGAAGTCTACCGCAAGGATCTCAAGGATACTATCTACCAGATTTGTGGGCGCGGAGATGAACACTGGGAGATGATCAGCACCAGGAAGTATAGATCAATCGCAGCTTTTATCCAGGAGTTAAACCAGCACATTCGACGACAGGAGAACCAGATGTGCGCCGACATGATAGATCTGAAGAAGGCTAAGACTAGAATCAAGGAACTAGAGGAAGAACTCAAGGCTACACGTGAAGATTATGAAGAGGAAATTGAAGTATTGGTGTAGAAGAATGACGACCTGATCAAGAAGATTGGAATATTTATGGGAGACCCTACGCCAGTAGATGAAGACGAAGAACCTCAGGAAATTAGCCCGGAAGACTACATCATCATCGACGGCACCGACTTAGAAGCGGATAGTAGTGATGATGACTATGTTGATGAAGCTGGAGCAGATATCATGGAGTCAACGACCGTAGAATATTTCTAGTAGACCACCTCATTAGTAGTAGTAGCCCACCATGTAAATATAGTAGTCCGAGCACTTTTGCAATAGATAGATCAATTGTATGCCCTTGTTTGATTGATTGAAGTGAATTGTTTGTTTTGCCTCATGTGCATATGGGTAGTGTTTTCTCTTTAGACCCCCTCTATTCTTATATATCATCTTTTCTAAAACCCTCAGATGCCTCCGAGACATGACCCCGGATTTGCCTTTCCACCGGAGCTCACCCAATTGATCCAGCAGCAGAACACATTGATGCAGTTGCTAGTTCAGAATCAGAATCAGGGGATTTGTGGATAAGTATAACCTACCAACCCAAGCCCTTAGGTCACCCATGTTCGTTACCTCGCCCGGAGCAGAATATGTGGCTAGTCTATGGTGTGATCGGTTACCATTAAGGATTGGTAACTATGTTTTTCCCTCAGACCTAATAGTATTGGAATCTCAAGGATTGGATGTGATATTAGGCATGGATTGGTTATCAAAGTATGAAGGGAATATTGAATGTGCTAGTAAGTCAATTTTGCTTACCACCCCAGAAGGGAGAAGTATCAAGTATGTATCCCGGCATGTGCCAAAGAGGACTCAAGTAAATTGCCTAACAGGAGTTGTGCAGGAGGAAGTACCATTGGTAAGAGATTTCCCTGATGTATTTCCAGAGGAGTTGCCAGGCATGCCACCGGATAGAGATATTGAGTTTTTGATTGAGCTATTGCCAGGCACAGGGCCAATATCAAAGAGACCATATAGGATGCCAGCAAAGGATTTGGTGGAAATTAAGAAGAAGATTAAGGAGTTACTGGATAAAGGATATATTCGCCCAAGTTCTTCACCTTGGGGATCGCCAATACTTCTGGTGGAGAAGAAAGATGGATCGTTAAGGATGGTTGTTGATTATCGAGGATTAAATGAAGCAACGATCAAGAACAAGTACCCACTACCAATGATCAATGATCTGTTTGATCGATTGCAAGGAGCTAAGGTATTTTCCAAGATCGATCTGCGATCAGGATACCACCAGTTGAAGATTCGAGAACAGGATATTCCGAAGACAGCTTTTACCACCAGGTATGGGCTGTATGAGTATACCATTATGTCATTTGGTCTGACTAACGCACCTGCCTATTTTATGAACATGATGAACAAAGTGTTTATGGAGTTTTTGGATAAGTTCCTCGTAGTGTTCATTGATGATATCCTGGTTTATTCGAAGAATGAAGAGGAGCATAAGGAGCATTTGCGTTTGGTACTGGGAAAGCTCAGAGAACATCAATTATATGCCAAGTTCAGCAAATGTGAGTTTTGGTTGAAGGAAGTAGGATTCCTCGGACATGTTATATCTGGAGAAGGTATAGCAGTAGATCCCGCTAAAGTTGAAACCGTGACCAAGTGGGAAGCCCCAACAATAGTTGGAGAGATCCGGAGTTTTCTTGGACTCGCAGGATACTACCGGAGATTTATTGAGAATTTCTCAAAGATTGCGAAGCCTATGACGGAGTTATTAAAGAAAGATACCAAGTTCATATGGACGGAGGAATGTGAAGCTAGTTTCCAGGAGTTGAAGAAACGCTTAGTTACCTCACTAGTGTTGATTTTGCCAGACCAGACCAAAGATTATGAGGTGTATTGTGACGCTTCACGTCGAGGACTTGGAGCAGTGCTTATGCAGGAAGGGAGAGTTGTTTCATATGCCTCAAGACAACTGAAACCTCATGAGTTGAATTATGCCACGCATGATTTGGAGTTAGCAGCCGTAGTGCATGCATTGAAGACATGGAGACATTTTCTCATTGGAAATCATTGTGAGGTGTACACGGATCATAAGAGTTTGAAGTACATTTTCACCCAGAAGGAGTTAAATCTCAGACAAAGGAGATGGTTGGAGCTTATCAAGGATTATGATATGAAATTGCATTATCACCCCAGAAAGGCTAATGTAGTAACTGACGCATTAAGCCGTAAGAGCCATGTCAATACATTAATGACGGGAGAAATACCAAGGGAGTTAGCCGAAAATCTCCGTGAACTGTGTTTGGAAATAGTTCCGAGAGGTTATGTAGCAGCAATGGAGATTTAGTCAACCTTGATGGATAAAATCAGGGAAGCTCAGAAAGCTGACAAAGAGATTGCCTCTATAAAGGAGAATCTGAGCAAAGGAAAAGCTAAAGGATTTCGTGAGGATGAACACGACACCCTATGGTTTGAAGACCGCGTTTATGTGCCCAATGACCCGGAGATCACGAAGTTGATTTTGCAAGAGGCACACGATTCACCGTATTCAATTCACCCAGGAAATACCAAGATGTATCTGGATTTGAAGGATATTTTCTGGTGGACCGGAATGAAGAAGGATATAGCGGAGTATGTAGCAGTTTGTGATGTATGTCAGAGAGTAAAGGCAGAGCATCAGAAGACAGCAGGATTGTTACAACCATTGCCGATACCCGAATGGAAGTGGGATAAGCTAGGCATGGATTTTATCACGGGATTGCCCAGGACTCATTCAGGCTATGACTCGATTTGGGTTGTAGTTGATCGATTGACGAAAGTAGCCCATTTCATTCCAGTGAAGACTACCTATACTAGTGCAAAGTTGGCAAAGATATACATGACCAGGATCGTATGTCTGCATGGAGTTTCGAGGAGTATCGTATTAGATAGAGGAACCCAGTTTACCTCAAAGTTCTGGAAGCAGTTGCACGAAACTTTGGGAACTAGGCTAGAATTCAGTATAGCTTTTCATCCACAGACAGATGGACAGACCGAGAGAGTCAATCAGATTTTGGAGGATATGCTGAGAGCTTGTGCGCTAGATTACGGATCTATTTGGGACGACAATTTGCCATATGCAGAGTTCTCTTACAACAACAGTTACCAAACCAGTTTAAAGATGGCCCCTTTCAAAGCCTTGTACGGAAGGAGGTGCAGGACACCGTTGTCATGGGACGAAGTTGGAGACCGCGAGTTGTTTGGACCTGACTTGATTAAAGAGTCTGAACAGAAGGTGAAATTGATTCGCGATAGGCTCAAGATAGCCCAGTCCAGACAAAAGAGTTATGCAGATTCTAAACACAAGGAGACAGTTTACGAAGTTCGAGATAGAGCTTATCTTCGAGTATCACCACTTCGGGGAACAAAGCGTTTTGGAGTTAAGGGAAAGTTAGCACCACGATTTGTAGGACCATATCGAGTTTTGGAGCGTATAGGAGAAGTGGCCTACAAGTTGGAATTGCCCGAAGGATTTTCAGGAGTTTATGATGTGTTCCACATTTCTTAGTTGAAGAAGTGCCACGTGGAGATGGCTGACATACCGCTGAGGGATATAGTGCCATTGGAAGCAATCCAGTTGGATAACAATTTGACCTATGAGGAGAAACCAGTTAAGATTCTCGAGTTTGCCAGTCGAGTCACTCGCAGCAAGGTTATCAAGTTTTGTAAGGTTCAGTGGAGCCACCACACGGAGGACGAAGCCACCTGGGAGCGAGAGGAAGATTTTCTCAAGGACAACCCTCACCTATTTTCTAGCCAACCCGAATCTCGAGGGCAAGATTCATCTTAAGGGGGGTAGGTTTGTAACATCCCAAATTTTCAATTTGGAATGTTATACATTAGATCATCATTGCATATCATATTTTATTTGCTTTTGGTTTTGATCCTAGAAATTCTATGCAACTCAAGGACCCACGAAGAGAGTTGGGGATTTCGTTATTTTCATATTTGAGTTTTCTCAAAAATTGAGAATAGGATCATTTGATTTTAATTATTTTATCATCAATTATTTCTATTACAAAAATATGAGAGAGGGAATAAAATGACTTTCCCAAAATAAAGAAATATTGAGGATTTAATAATAAAATCAAATAAGATTTTATTTCAGAGTTTTTCGGTATTTTTGAATTTAGGAAAAATGTGCGTTTTTCAAAATTGCATTTAGGCCCCAAATAAATGTTCACCTTGTGCGGCTTGATTTTAGAAGCCCGGGAAATTTTATTTCGGGATTTTTGGAGTCCGTTTAGTATTTCTTTTTATTTTTCTTCTACGCGTAATTATTTAAAAAAACGTGCACCGACCTAACCGGGCCGTGTCCGCCTGGGACTCTGGCCCGGCAGGCTTTAAAAGCCGGGGCAGCCCAGCCCCGAGCCAAACCCTTGCCCGCCGCCCCTCGAACCCCGCGCCGCCGCCGCACGCCACCTGAGGTTCGCCTCGATTTCCGCGCCCGGTTTTTTTCGAAAAACCGATTGGTTTTTCGTCAGTTTTTTTTAGTTTCTGTTTTTTTATTAGATCGGGTTTTTTTTTCTGGTTTAGTCTAAATAACGAGCGTTCGCTCATTCGTTCGTTTTAACGAACGTATTCGTCATTTAGATCCGGTTAACGAATGTTCATTCGTTAATCCGTTCGTCATTTTTCTTTTTCTCGGATTTTCCGCGATTATTTTTTGATCGCGATTTCTGATCCGATGTTCGTTTTAGTATAACTCTTCGCTCATTTATCGGAATGAGGCGATTCAAGCGCCTGGAGTTTTGTCTCGAAACCCTCTATCCGTCTAACCAACTTAAACAAGTTTTTGCTACTGTAAAAATTGCCTTAGATCCAGATTAGTAGAATGAAGTTGCTTTCTTTCGCCGTTTGACTTTCGTTGCTTCGTTTGATTTGATTCTTTTTGCAAACCGGAGTTCTTAAGTTGAACTTTCTGGTTAGATCTCTTACTTGAGTTTTACCTATGCATTAGATGAGTACTTATTGTATGCTTGTTGTTTGTCTGCGATAGAATACCCGGAGTGCGCCGCCTGTTACTTCGAATCTCTAGGTTTCGCGGATCATCAGCAAGGCAAGTAACACTTGATCATACCTTCCCTACTACCCAGTTTTATTGCATTAGATCAAATCCTCAAACATTGCATGATTAGGATCTAATTAAATTGTGGTATGGGAAGTAGTTGAGGTAGTACCTATTACCTGTTTATTAACAAACCTTTGGGAGTTACCTCTACGTTGCTTATTGTGCCATGCTATGCTAGTAGACGTGGATTGGGTGAGTGATATCCATGACAGATGTGAGTTTGTTAATTACTGGTTTATCTAAGGTGGCAACTTAAACACACATCTGGGTGGATTGAGGCACCTGGATAATCCAGGATTTGCCTGTTTTCTTTTGGACCGCCACCCAGGCTCAAAGGGATCATGAGATTATTCATGCTAGAAACTTCCGTGTGCAGCCACAAGCTATTATGGGCTCTAGCATAGTTGACTAAGTCGTGCAAACTCTTACAGTGGTAGACTAGCAGATGTAGGGGATGTAGGTGGTATGGTCTACCCGATCGTAAGGTGCTAGCGCTTCTGAAAGACTATGTCTCGGTCATCCATCTTCTCAAACACCATGTAGTGCGAGAAACCAAACGGAGGCGATCGAGTCTTGTGAGGAAAAGTGCGCAAACCTCTGCAGAGAGTATAAACTAATCATGATTAGCCGTGTCCACGGTTATGGACATCTTGAGTATCTAGTATCTGGATTATCATGTGAATCTCAACATGCTACCCTAAAGTAATTTGGTTGGGTTTTGTTTAATGATGTTTAATTGGGATTGTGAATGGTGTCAACCATTCTCAATGTTTAACAACCACCATGATAGTTAAATAAATTTATTCCTTTGCAGTAGGGAAAAATTGGCTTTTTCGCAAAACTGTAACCATGGAGTTTTCCACCAGCCAAATATGCATATAGAATAGCTGTTTCATTCCATTACTCTCTATGTGTTACATTGCCAGCATATTCCATGTGCTGAGACGTTTTCGGGCTGCAACGTTAATGTTGCAGACTTTTCAGACGACGATTAAGGAGTTTTTAGGTCGGTGTTCTATACTCAGTGATGCCGTTGGAGTTGATGGACTCGCTTATCTTCCAAGCCTTCCGCTATTATCGTTATTAGATGGCCTTAAGCCATGTTTATTGTAATAAGTTCTCTATTGAGACACTCGATGTAATAAGTGTGTGATTGCTACTCTGTTATAAATCCTCCGAGTACTGTGTGGTGTCAGCATTACTGATCCAAGGATGACACCAGAGCACAGAGATTGGACCGTTTGAGGTCTGGTCGCTACACCAAATCATTGAGTCTTTGATGTGTCATAGTAGTGCACATATAGGACTTCAATAGCTTCAATTTAGAAAAACTTCTTTCTGCCGATGCAACTGTCATAGGAATGGTCAACAGAACTCTATATGGAATACTTGCATTGGGAAAACAATCATGTTGCTTTAAAAAAATCAGAATTTCAACAGGTTCGATATTTTCTTTTGGCATGGAATTTTTGAAGAAACTTTAACTCAAAAAATAGATCATTGGCATCAATATCAGATTGTTTATCCTTCATAAGGGCTGTCTCAAGATTAACACGAGAAGATTTCAAACTATCCTTATCCAATGAACACAATGTTTTAGAGGTAAATAAGAAACCAAATATTTTTTGGTAACCTAATATTCGGTCCTGTGATCTTTAATCGAGGAGGTAAGAACCAATATCTAATGAAGTAACGATCCCTGCCAATAATTAATTAGAAAATTAGGAATTAGGAATAGGAACCGAAGTTAATCAAAAAGAATGACTCACTAAGAACCTGAAAGCTAGAGTCGGTCGCCGATCAATCTGACGAGACGACGTCAACAAGTCTGAAAATTAAGAAAGGAGACAGGAAGGAAATGGCGGCAGCGGCCAATGGCCTGGTGCTTAGTCTGAATTCCGATCGATCTAAGGACCGGGGAGTCAGGGACCGAGCCAAAGCCATCGTGGGACGAGGCGGGAGGAGGAGTCGATGTCAAGGCTCCAGGCGGCGTGGGAGGAGGGCTCCAAGCGGCGAGGGACGAGGCGTTCTTTTCCTGTGTAGGGTAGCCACGATCCCGATCCCTGTAGGCTATAGCGATGTAGTTTTTTTCTGGATAACGTAGCGATGGCCTCATCGCGTGCAACCCTCCTACAGATCAAGTTTTCTTTTTTGAGCTGAAAGACCGATTTTATATTCATCAAAGACCACAAATTGTGGGATACAAATTGTGATCAAATTGTGATCGAGTTTTCCTCCTCCTAGCGATTGAGTAGGAGGAGTCCAGGGATCGCGCTGGACGCTCGATGGCCTGGTCGCTATGCTTAATTGGGCCTGGTCGCTCAATACTTGGCCCAGTAACGTTAACTATTACTAGACCTGCATAAAAAATATGGGGCCCCCCAGAATTTTGGGCCCTGTGCGGGCCGCACCTTTTGCACCACTATGGGCCCGGCCCTGGAGAAGAGGCGGGGGATGCGGGCGAGCACGGGCGGCGCGTAGGCGACAGCGGCTTGGCAGGTGCGGCCAGTCGTCGGCGGGGCACACGCGGGTGCGCGGCGACGGGCTGCGATGCAGCAGCAGCAGAGGCCAGCGGGGTGAGCGGGTGAGCGAGTGGGGCGCCGGCTACGCAGGAGTCGCCGAGGGGAGCGAGAAGCGGGGGCTGGCTCGACAACAAGGGCGGAGCGCGGGGCGAGGCCGCCGGGCATGGTGGGGCGCGCGGAGGCACTGGTCGAGACCTGAGCAGGGGTGCGAGTCTGACTGTAATGATGGGTGGCGGAGCTCGGCACAGCGGCGGGGCGGCTACAGGGCACAGGCGAGCTAACGACGAGGCAGGGGGTGCATGCTCACGGGGAGCCAGTCGTGGAGGGCAGCGGGCTCAAGGGAGGCTCAGGGCGGCGTGGTGGCGCAGATCGTCGGTGGGTAGCAGCGGAGAAGAGGTGGTCGATGGCGATGTTGTGGTACAGCCTCGGTTGTGTAACATCCCAAATTTTCAATTTGGAATGTTATACATTAGATCATCATTGCATATCATATTTTATTGCATTTTGGTTTGATCCTAGACATTCTACGCAACTCAAGGACCTACGGAGAGAGTTGGGATTTCATTATTTTCATATTTGAGTTTTCTCGAATTTTGAAACAAGGATCGTTTGATTTTAATTATTTTCTCTTCGAATATTTCTTTTATAAAAATAAAAGAGAGAGGATAAAATGACCTCTTCAAAATAAAGAAATATCAAAGATTTAATATTAAAATCAAATAAGATTTTTATTCGAAGTTTTATCGCTATTTTATTTGAATTAGGAAAAATATGTGTTTTTCAAAATTGCATTTTAGGCCCAAATAAATGTTCACCTTGTCCGGCTTATTTTTTAGAGGACGGGAAAAATTTATTTCGGGATTTTTGGAGTCTGTTTAGTAGTTCTTTTCTTTCTTTTTCTGCAGGTCGGAATTATTTAAAGAAAAGTCAAACCGACTTCGGGCCGTACCCGGCCAGGAGACCTCGGGCCGGCCCTTTTATAAGCCGCCGCCCCGCACCCCGCAGCCCGACGCAAACCCTAACCCCGCCGCCGCCGCCGTTGCCGCCCCGCGCCGCCACCCGCCGCCCCGCGCCACCTCGCCGGAGCTGCCCGCCGCCGCCGCCGTCTCGCCGGACTTCGCCGGAGGTAGCCGACGCAGCAGCCTCAGTTTTCGCGAGAAAACCGAATGGTTTTTTTCGAAAACCCTAGATCCGTTTTTTTAGATCCGGTTCGATTTTTTCGGTTTAGTTAAATAGCGGACGCTCGTTCGTGCGTTCGTTTTAACGAACGGTTTTCGTCCGTTAGCCGCAGATAGTGAACGTTCGTTCGTTAGCCTGTTCGTCAGTTTTTCTTTTTCTCGGATTTTAAACGATTATTTTCGATCGCGATTTCTGATCCGATTTTCGTTTTAGTATAACTTTTCGCTCGTTCATCGGAATCAGGCGATTCAAGCGCCTAGAGTTTCGTCTCGAAACCCTCTTTCTGTTTAACCAACTTAAACAAGTTTTTGCTACTGTAAAATTTGACTTTAGTCCAGATTAGTAAACGAAGCTTGTTTCATTCGCCGTTTGAGTTTTGTTGCTTCGTTTGATTTGATTCTTTTTGCAAACCGGAGTTCTTAAGTTGAACTTTCTGGTTAGATCTCTTATTTGAGTTTTACCTATGCCCTTGCTTGATTGCTTATTGTATGCTTGTTTGATTGCGATAGAGTACCCGGAGTGCGAAGCGTGCTACATCGAGTCTCTAGGTTTCACGGATCATCAGCAAGGCAAGTAACACTTTGATCATACCTCTTTACTACCCAGTTTTATTGCATTAGATCAATCCTCAAACAATTGCATGGTTAGGATCTGATTAAATTGTGGGATGGGAAGTAGAAGAGGTAGTACCTATTCACCTGTTTATTATCAAACCCTGGGAGTTACTTCTACGTTGCTTATACTGCTATGCTATGCTCGTAGACGTGGATTGGGTTTGAGTGTATTCATGACAGATGTGAGATTGTTAATTAATGGTTCAACTTAAGGTGGCAACTTTAATACACATCTGGGTGGATTGAGGCACCTGGGGTATCTAGTGATTGCCTGTATTTTTGGAAATCCTGGGGTACCGTGTGAATGGACCGCCACCCAGGCTCCAAGGGATCATAATATTATTCATGCTGGAAACTTCCGTGTGCAGCCACATGCCATTATGGGCTCTGGCATAGTTGATTAAGTTGTGGTAAACCTTTCCATGATGGGCTAGCAGATGTAGGGGGTTGTAGGTGTACCGGCCTATCTATCGGTTAAGGGGACCTCTTCGGAAAGACTGTGTCTCGGTCATCCGTTTCTCAAACATCATGTAGTGTGAGAAATCCAACGGAGGAGATCGAGTCTTGTGGGGAGAAGTGCACAAACCTCTTCAGAGTGTACAAAATAATCATGGTTAGCCGTGTCCCCGGTTATGGACATCTTGACTATCTGGTTCTTGCATTATCGTGTGGATCTCATCACTCTAAATTAATTTTGTTGGGTTATTAATTACTGTTAATTGGGATTGAGAGGGGGTTTACCTTCTCAATGTTTTTCAACCAACTTTGTAGTTAAATAAAATATATTCCTTTGCAGTAGGGAAAAATTGGCTTTTCGCAAAAACATTATAACCATAGAGCTTTCCACCAGCCATATATGCATGTAGTGATAGCATTTTTCTGTTCATTACTCTCTTGTGTTACACTGCCAGCATATTCCATGTGCTGACCCATTTTGGGCTGCAACGTATCATGTTGCAGACTTTTCAAATGACGAGTAAGGAGCCTTAGGTCGTGGTCTTTCACTCAGTGATGCCGTTGGAGTTGATGGGCTCACTTTATCTTCCAAGCCTTCCGCTGTTATCGTATTAGATGGTCTTAAGCCATATTTATTGTAATAAGATCTTTTTTGAGACATTCGATGTAATAAGTGTGTGATTACTACTCTATTATAAATCCTCAAATACTGTGTGTGTGTGTTAGCATTACCGATCCAGGGATGACACTAATGCACAGAGATCAGACTGTTTGAGGTCTGGTCGCTACAAGATGGTATCAGAGCACACGTTGACTGTAGGACACGACCACTAAGCCAAAACCCTAGATCACTACTCCCTTCCCATTTCTGACTCCTCTCCATTTTCTACTCTTTAGGATGGCGGACGCAAGGAACAAGTTTGCACAACCACATGAAGACACACCTTTTGGACGCCACTTGAAGGAAGTCACTAGGTACCTGAACATCGGAATACGAAGCTTCACCGGGACTTACAACGCCATTTTACCAGCAGAGGAGCGATGGATGATTCAAGTTCAAGTTCCTGGAAGGACATTTACGCCAGTCACTGAGCCCATAGAGTTTTCCTTTGATGCACCAACCTGGAGTCTAGGAAAGAGTATGGCAGCCCACATCACCATGGGACACATTGGAGAAGTTTACCACAAGGATCTCAAGGACACTATCTACCGGATTTGTGGGTGCCGAGATGAGCAATGGGAGATGATCAGCACCAGGAAGGATAGATCGATTGCCGCTTTCATCCAGGAGTTAAACCAGCATATTAGCCGCCAGGAAAATCAGATGTGCGCAGGCATGATAGATCTGAAGAAGGCGATGGAAAGGATCACGGAGCTTGAGGAAGAACTCAAGGCAACTCGCGAAGATTATGAGGAAGAAATCGTCGTACTAGTGGAGAAGAATGACGACCTGACAAGGAAGCTAGGAGTATTCATGGGAGACCCCGCGCCAGGAGGAGAAGATGACGGTTCCACTTGCCCGGAGAACTACATCATCATCGACAACACTGACTCGGACCCCGACGATAGTGATGATGACTATGTTGATGAAGCTGGAGTGGATATCTTGGAGTCTTCGACCGAACAATATTTCTAGTCGACCACCATATCAATAGTAGTATTTCACCATGTAAATAGTATAGTCCAAGCACTTTGTAATGATAGTTCTAGACCGATTGTATGCCCTTGCTTGATTGATTGAGTGATATGATTGTGTTTGTCTCATGTGCATATGTGTAGTGTTTTCTCACTAGACCTCATTCTATTCTATTCTCTTCCCTCTAAACCCTCAGATGCCTCCGAGACGTGACCCCGGATTTACCTTTCCACCGGAGCTCACTCAGTTGATCCAGCAGCAGAATACCCTGATGCAGTTGTTAGTTCAGAACCAAGGCAACAACAACAACCCACCACCACCACCCCCAGTTGACAATTTAGCCCGTTTTCTGAGGTTGCAGCCGTCGGTGTTTTCCAGTAGCACCGAGCCGATAGTGGTAGATGATTGGCTCCGCAGGATTGGAAGGGAGTTAACCACTGCAGGGTGCATAGATGCTGAGAGGGTGCATTTTTGCCGCGCACCAATTGGATGGACCAGCAGCCTCATGGTGGGAGAATTACACTGTCACCTATCCTATAGCCACTGTTACATGGGACCAGTTCCAGCAGGCTTTTCGCACTGCCCATGTATCAGCAGGAGCTATGGCCATAAAGAAGCGTGAGTTTCGCAACTTACGTCAAGGAGGACGCACCGTTAGCCAGTATGTGGATGACTTTAGCAAGCTAGCATGTTATGCCCCAGATGACGTTGCTATGGATGCAGCTAAGCAGGAGAAGTTTATGGAAGGACTGAATGATGAGCTAAGCATGCAGTTGATGGTAGCAACCTTTAATAACTACCAACAGTTGGTAGGTAGAGCTCTCATGATTGAAGGGAAGCAGCAGCAGATTGATAACCGCAAGAGGAAGTATGGACAAGGGAAGTATAATTCTGGAGCCCAGCAGAGACCCCGTTTCACCCCAAACTCGGGAGGACTTATGCATAACCATGGAGGTCACACTCACAATGGAGGAAGTTCTCACAACCATAGTGGCTCCAAGAATGGTAATGGAGGAAGCAACGGACAGAACCGTTCCAACCCAGCAACGCCCGCCAAGAAAGATCTAAGCCACGTTACTTGCTACAAGTGCCAGAAGACCGGACATTACGCCAATGAATGTCCTGAAGCTAAGAACGGAAACGGCAGTGGAAGCTCTGGGAAGAAGCCCAACCCTTTTAACATGGGACAAGTGAACCACGTTAACGTGGAGGAGATTGAAGCCCAGCCAGATGCAGTAATAGGTAAGTTTTTGGTTAAGTCTTTTACTGCAGTCGTACTTTTTGATACTGGTGCATCACATTCATACATATCAAGGGGATTTGTGGATAAGTATAAACTGCCCACCAAAGTTCTTAGTACACCTATGTTACTGAGCTCGCCAGGAGCAGAGTATATGGCAAGCCAAGGATGTTTTCAGATACCGTTGGCCATAGGTAGGCACGTTTTCCCCTCAGATCTGATAATTCTGGAGTTGCAAGGTTTGGATGTGATTCTGGGTATGGATTGGCTATCGATGTATGGAGGAAACATCGATTGCACTAGTAAGTCGATTTTTCTCACCACCCCAGAAGGAAGAAGGATCAAGTATGTATCCCGGCATGTGTCGATTAGGACTCAAGTAAATTCCTTAACAGGAGTTGTATAGGAGGAAGTACCGGTGGTGAAGGATTTCCCAGATGTATTTCCAGAAGAGTTTCCAGGCATGCCACCGGATAGAGACATCGAGTTTTTGATTGAGCTTTTGCCAGGCACAGGGCCAATATCTAAGAGACTGTACAGGATGCCCGCACAGGATTTAGAGGAGATTAAGAAGTAGATTAAGGAGTTATTGGATAAAGGATATATTCGCCCAAGTTCGTCACCTTGGGGATCACCAGTACTTCTAGTGGAGAAGAAGGATGGATCGTTAAGGATGGTTGTTGATTATCATGGATTGAATGAAGTAACGATCAAGAACAAGTACCCACTGCCGATGATAAATGATTTGTTTGATCAGCTGCAAGGAGCTAAGGTGTTTTCCAAGATCTATCTGCGATCAGGGTACAACCAGTTGAAGATTTGAGAGCAGGATATACCTAAGACAGCTTTTACCACAAGGTACAGGCTATATGAGTATACCGTTATGTCATTTGGCCTGACTAACGCACCTGCTTATTTTATGAACATGATGAACAAGGTGTTTATGGAGTTTTTGGATAAGTTCGTTGTGGTGTTCATTGATGATATTCTGGTCTACTCGAAGAATGAAGAGGAGCATAAGGAGCATTTGCGTTTAGTACTTGGCAAGCTCAGAGAACATCAGCTATACGCGAAGTTCAGCAAGTGTGAGTTTTGGTTGAAGGAAGTTGGATTCCTTGGACATGTTATATCCGGAGAAGGAATAGCAGTAGACCCCAACAAAGTCTTCACTGTGACAAATTGGGAGGCACCCACGTCCGTTGGAGAGATCCGGAGTTTTCTTGCACTCGCAGGATACTACCGGAGGTTCATTGAGAATTTCTCGAAGATTGCAAAGCCTATGACGGAGTTGTTAAAGAAGGACACCAAATTCAAATAGACTGAAGAGTGTGAGGCTAGTTTTCAGGAATTGAAGAAACGTTTGGTTACATCACCAGTGTTGATTCTGCCAGATAAACGCAAGGATTATGAAGTATATTGCGATGCCTCTCGTTGAGGACTTGGAGCAGTGCTTATGCAGGAAGGAAGAGTTGTTTCATATGCCTCACGATAGCTTAAAACCCATGAGTTAAAGTATGCTACGCATGATTTGGAGTTAGCAGCCGTAGTGCATGCGTTGAAGACTTGGAGACATTTTCTCATCAGAAACCATTGTCAGGTACACACGGATCACAAGAGTTTGAAGTATATATTCACGCAGAAGGAGTTGAATCTCAGGCAGAGGAGATGTTTGGAACTCATAAAGGATTATGATATGCAGTTGCACTATCATCCCGGAAAGGCTAACGTAGTAGCCGATGCGTTGAGCCGCAAGAGTCATGTCAATACACTCATGATAGGAGAGTTACCCAAGGAGTTATGTAACACCCCGGATGTAACTTTCCCAATTTGTACTCCAACTCTTGCCGTTTCCGGCGTTAAGTTATATTTATTTTCCTCGGGTTAGGGTCTTTTTCTCCATGTGTTGTTATCGTTGTCATGCATCTCATATCATGTCATCATGTGCATTGCATTTGCATATGTGTTCGTCTCATGCATTCGAGCATTTTCCCCGTTGTCCATTTTGCATTCCGGCGCTTCGTTCTCCTCCGGTGGTCAATTCTACCTTTCTTTCATGTGCGAGGATTAAACATTTCCGGATTGGACCGAGACTTGCCAAGCGGCCTTGGTTTACTACCGGTAGACCGCATGTCAAGTTTCGTATCATTTGGACTTCGTTTGATACTCCAACGGTTAACCGAGGGACCGAAAAGGCCTCGTGTGTGTTGCAGCCCTCCAATTTGGCCAAAAACCCACCTAACTCTGCTCCATCATCTAGAGCGTTCGATCACGATCGCGTGGCCGAAACCGCACCTCATTTGGACTCTCCTAGCTCCCTCTATGCCTATTTAAACCCCCCCCCCCCCGATTTTCGGGTCTCCTTCCTCCCCGAAACCCTAGAAATCTCCCCGCCGCCGCCGGACAACGTCCGCGCCGAGTCGAACGTGTCCGACCTGCGCGCCGCCGCCGCCAGCCACTCGCCGCCCGCCACGTCACCACTGCCACCCAAGCGCCGCCGCGGCCCGGAGGGCCCGTCCCCGGCCCCCGAGGCCCACTTCGCCGCGCCCCGCCGCCCGTTGGTCGTCCGCCGCCCGCGCCTGCCTTCCCCGACGCCGGCAGCTCCCGCCGCCGCGCCGCCGCGGATCCACGCCGCTGGCCGCCGCCTTCCGGCCCGCGCCTCCACCCAGCCGAGGCACGCCACCGCCTCCGTCCTTGCTCCGCGCCGCCACCCGGGGAGAGCGCCGGCTGCCGCGGTGCCTTCGCCGGCCTTCCCCCTCCACCGGCGAGGTCTTCCTCTCCGGCAAGTCCGGTCAACCTCGAAGGGCGCGCCGGCCGATCTGGATCCGGTTCGTGATGAACAGTAAACCCTAGGAGGTGTTTTTTTACTAAGTCCCGAAATCGCAGACCCATGTTACCATGTTCGTAGCCCCGTAACTTTGCATCCGTAGCTCCGATTCATGCATATAGCATATCAAAATGTTCATCTAAGAGAGTACATCATTTCATTACCTTGCATCATTTTCATTTGAGTTCATCTTGATGCCCAAAATGCTGTTAGAAGAGGGCTACTTGAGTTAATTGTCAGATCTGCTACTCCGTTTAGCACTTTTGTCATTTTTGCCATGATTATTGTGTGCATGATATGCCCGTGAGTTCTACATGTGTTTTGTTAAGGGTTTTGTCATATCTCCAGAGGTGCAACTCATGTATTTTTAGGATGTGTGTGGTGCCTTGTGCAAGCTTGCAAAGTGGTGCACTTGCTAATTCTGTTTTCAGGGACTTAGTAATTCCACTAAGTCCTTGATCTGTTTATTTCATGATGCCATATGTTCATGTTGTTTCCTAGTGATCCGTGCCTCTTTTGAGGATGATCAGTAAGGATGTTTTGTTAATATTGTAGTGCTCTATCCATCCATGTCTTTGTTTTCAATTATGGAGCACCCTAGCTTGAGTCAATCGAGCTCTACTTTTGCTACTTTGTGAATCTGGGCAGATTGTCAACTTGTTTGCAATTTTGCCGGTGATGTTGTAGTTGATCCGTGCATGCTATGCTATTGTTCTTGCCATGTATAGCTTGCATTTTGTGCCTTCTTTATGGGTGTATGCTTTTCTTGCCATGACTTGCACCGTAGTGAGTGCATCGAGCTCGTAAACATGCCTACTTGAGTTATATTTCAGCATGTGCCAGTTTTCACCAAGTCTGAAAACTGATTATGTTTTTGCTATGTTCACATGCTTGCAATTGTATTTTCTGATCCCTTTTGTCTCAAGGTCACTAAGGGACTTTTGTTAAGCTCTTTGAGTAGCTCCATGCCATGCTTTACTTTGCCATGTTCAGATCCTGTAGCATGTAGTTTTGCTGCTCCGAAGAGGGCTACCTGATCTGAAATTCCAGACAAGTGTTGATTTCACTAAGTCTGAGATCTGTTTGTCATATGCATTTTTGCCATGCTTGTTTGAACCTGTTAATGGATGATTTGGCCGTAGCTCAGTGCTAGAATTTTGTTAAGCATCTTGTGTGCATCCCTGCCATGTATTTTGTTGTCATGTTTGGGTGATGTAGCATGTTCATTTAGTTGCATTTAGATGCCTACTTGCTGTAAATCGCAGACCGGTGTCATATTTGAATCGCTTACCATTTCCAAACCGTAACTCCGATTCCAGCGTTCTTTATATTGTTTTCAAGCGATTTCATCTCATATTTCCAGTGGCACACTTGTATTTCCAAGTTGAGGCCAGGTTCATGCATTTCCTGTCATATCTTGCATTTTGCATCCCGCATAGCATATCATCATCGCATCGTATTGCTTGGTCTTGCACGTGGTTGATTGTATCCTTGTTGCTTGTTTGTCTTGTTTGGGTAGAGCCGGGAGACGAGTTCGCTAACTAGGAGCCCGTTGAGTTTGCTTTTGAGGATCCAGTCAACTCTGACAACTGTGCAGGCAAGATCATACCCTCGAAATCACTACTATCTTTGCTATGCTAGTTTGCTCGCTCTTTTGCTATGCCATTGCTACGATGCCTACCACTTGCTTGCAAGCCTCCCAAATTGCCATGTCAAACCTCTAACCCACCATGTCCTAGCAAACCGTTGATTAGCTATGTTACCGCTTTGCTCAGCCCCTCTTATAGCGTTGCTAGTTGCAGGTGAAGATTGGAGGTCGTTCCTTGTTGGAACATTTATTTACTTGTTGGGATATCATTATATTGCCATGTTATCTTAATGCATCTATATACTTGGTAAAGGGTGGAAGGCTCGGCCTCTCGCCTAGTGTTTTGTTCCACTCTTGCTGCCCTAGTTTCCGTCATATCGGTGTTATGTTCCTGGATTTTGCGTTCCTTACGCGGTTGGGTTATAATGGGAACCCCTTGATAGTTCGGCTTGATTAAAGCTTTTCCAGCAATGCCCAACCTTGGTTTTACCATTTGCCACCTAGCCTTTTCTTTCCCTTGGGTTCTGCAGACTCAAGGGTCATCATTATTTTAACCCCCCGGGCCAGTGCTCCTCTGAGTGTTGGTCCAAACTGTCAGCCGCCGGTGGCTACCAGGGGCAACTCTGGGCTGGCCTACCGGAAGTTTGGACAATCTGAGTGTGCCCTGAGAAAGAGATATGTGCAGCTCCTATCGGGATTTGTCGGCACATTCGGGCGGTGTTGCTGGTCTTGTTTTAACCTGTCGAAGTGTCTTGAATTACCGAGATACCGAGTCTGATCGGAACGTCTTGGGAGGAGGTCTATTCCTTCGTTGACCGTGAGAGCTTGTCATGGGCTAAGTTGGGACTCCCCTGCAGGGATTTGAACTTTCGAAAGCTGTGCCCGCGGTAATGGGCAGATGGGAATTTGTTAATGTCCGGTTGTAGATAATTTGAACCTTAATTAATTAAAATGAATCAACTGAGTGTGTTACCGTGATGGCCTCTTCTCGGCGGAGTCCGGGAAGTGGACACGGTGTTGGAGTAATGTTTGCGCAGGTTGTTCTCTAGTTCCTCGCTCGCGCTTTGCCTCCTCTTCTCGCTCTCTTTTGCGAATAAGTTAGCCACCATACTCGCTAGTCGCTTGCTGCAGCTCCACTCATATATTTACCTTGCCTTACCTATAAGCTTAAATAGTCTTGATCGCGAGGGTGCGAGATTGCTGAGTCCCTGTGGCTCACAGATTACTATTACACCAGATGCAGGGCCTGATGATTCCGCTCCAGGAGACGCGTATGAGCTCAAGTGGGAGTTCGACGAAGACTCTCAACGTTACTATGTTTCCTTTCCCGATGATCAGTAATGGTGCCCAGTTGGGGGTGATTGGGACCGTGTCGCATGTTGGATTCTCTTTTATTTTGGCGCCGTAGTCAAGCCTTGAGTGTTTAGATGATGTAATGTTATTTATGTACTTGATTGATGTGGCGAGTGTAAGCCAACTATGTTATCTCCCCTTTACTATTCATATTACATGGGATTTTGTGAAGTAGCCTAACTTGCGACATATGCCTTCAATGCGAGTATGCCTCTAAGTCGTGCCTCGACACGTGGGAGATATAGTCGCATCGAGGGTGTTACAAGTTGGTAATCAGAGCCTTCCCCGACCTTAGGAGCCCCATTGCTTGATCATTTCTAGTGGCCGAGTTGTGTCTAGAAAAATGTTTTGAGTCTTTAGGAATTATATATCGGAGAGTTTAGGAATTCTTTTTACTTCCCTGTCTCCTCATCGCTCTGGTAAGTCATCCTGACGTAGAGTTTTGACTCTTCTCTTCTCAAATTTCACTAAAAAAAATTTAGGATCATGCGGGTATCTTGGAATCGTTCCGATGGTTTTATGATGAGAACATTGTCTTGGTGCCTCCTGTCAGGGGTTTAGTGGAAGTGTCCCGGGGAGTTGAGCTCTGAGGTTTTGTCATCATAATTTTATTGTTGCAGTTCTGGAATACCTGAGTTTAGTACGCCGACATCGAAAATCTCTTTTATGCAGTTCGTTGGTCAGATAACCTCGACGCCACCCAGTACTGGGGCGGGAGTTCGGGAGTATCGCCATAACTCGTATAACGGATGCTTTTTGAAGGTTGAGGTAGATGGTTTCCGAAGGTTTCTTGGTTATGTGTTGAAGGATGGATACAGCTGGATGTAGGATTTGCTAGTTTGGGTGAGATATTATGCTTCCCCTGTATCCCCAACACCTGATTGCATAACTAGAAAGGTTCGGGAGTTTCATAGGTGGGAATTCTAGTAGCTCTAGTTCTTCTTCCACGGATATTGGTTTGAGATTGGGATTTCTTACCGATTATTCGTTCTTGATCCGTACCTTGTTAATTTATTTCTCTACCTTAATTCTAAGTGGCTTCTCAATTTATGGATATGTGACCATTTCAAGAGGAATGCATTCGTTCATTTTGTTCGGATGTGAAGACTATATGTTGCAATTTTCATTCCGTTGGATTCAGCTTAAATATTTATCTGTGAATGTGCTAATGGTGGTCAACCTCTTCAGGATGGCTCCTCCAACGCGCACAACTCCGAATCTTGATCCGCCACCACCTCCACCTCCTCCGGAGGCATGGCAAGCTGTGATGGCCGCAACCAATGCAAACACACAGTTGATCATGCAAATTCTTCAAGAGCGCAATCAAGGCAACCAAGGGAATCAAGGCAGCAATCAGAATCACTTTGCTACACTCAACCAGTTCCTTGCTAACGGGCCAAAGACTTTCAGCAATTGTGTTGAGGCAACCGATGCTGACGATTGGCTTGTGGATCTGTGTAAGCATTTCGAGTGCAGTAACGTCAGGCCTGAGGACTTTGTTAAGTTCGCTTCCTTCCAACTCAAAGATCAAGCTGTAGAATGGTTCCAGCAGTACAAGGACTCCAGAGGTGGACGTGTTATCACTTGGGATGATTTCCGTCGAGATTTCCGAGCTCATCATATTCCTCAGAGCGTGGTTGAAAGCAAGCGTGAGGAATTCCGCAATCTGAAGCAAGGCTCTTTGTCTATCTATGACTACAATAAGTTGTTCCAGAAGCTCGCCCGCTTTGCCAAGCAGGACGTGCCTGATGAGAAGAGCATGATATATCAGTTCAGGGGTGGTCTCAGAGAAGAAATTCAGCTCGCTCTTGTTCTCTTTGAGCCCTTGAGATACGATGAGTTCTACAACATGGCACTGAAGCAAGAGGCTGCTCAGTTGAGGTGTGATGCTTCCAAGAAGCGAGTCAGAGATGTTACTCCTTCTTCCTCTACTCAAGTGGCCAAGCAGCAGAAGTATTGGCTTCCTCCTCCTCCGTTCCGTCAGCTGTATCAGCAGAAGAGCAAAGGTGGCAGTGGTTCTTCCCACCCACCCAACCCTGGCTTTCAGAACAAGACTTCGTCTCAAGCTCCAAGATCGAGTGCTCCATATCACCGTCCGATTTCAGAGGTCACGTGCAACAAGTGCCAACAGAAGGGTCACTATGCCAACAAGTGTTTCAACCAGAGGCGTCTTCCTCCTCCTCCTCCTGTCAGATCGGCAAGTACAGCTGTGGTCAAGCATAACCCCAAGCACGCCAAGGTCAATTTGATGAATGCAGCTCAGGCAGAGGACTCGTCAGATGTGATCATGGGTAACCTTCCTGTTAATGATGTTCCTGCAAAAGTTCTTTTTGACACTGGTGCGTCGCATTGCTTCATCTCGAAACCTTTTGCATCTAAGAATGAGTTGACTTCCCAAGTTATGCATA
Source organism: Triticum urartu (assembly GCF_003073215.2). Lineage (NCBI taxonomy): Eukaryota > Viridiplantae > Streptophyta > Magnoliopsida > Poales > Poaceae > Triticum > Triticum urartu. The sequence goes on along the minus strand of NC_053026.1, from coordinate 533,204,766 downwards.
AACCGTTAGCAGTTGTCTCTCCGGGTAAATGTTTGCTTGCTAATCATGAGATTCCGGATATTTCTATCATGATGGGTGATTTCAAGTTTCTGGCTTCTCCAATGGTTCTTGGTAACTCGGATATTGATCTTATTCTCGGGGTGGATTGGCTTTCTAAGCACAAGGCTCAGCTTGATTGTGCAGCCAGGCAGATTCAACTGACTCATTCGTCTGAGGATGTAATTGTCTTTGCCGCTCGGGATAATACCATCCGTCTGTTTTCTCTCAATGAGAGGGGTGAACTCGATGCCATCTCGCAAATTCCAGTCGTTTGCGAATATCAAGACGTCTTTCCAGAAGAGCTTCCAGGAATGCCTCCGCACCGGCCAGTTGAATTCGTTATTGATCTTGAGCCTGGCACGGAACCTGTGTGCAAACGTCCTTACAAGCTCGGACCCGAAGAGTTGAAGTAGCTGAAGAAGCAACTCGATATTCAAGAGAAAATGGGTCTCATCCGGCCTAGTTCTTCTCCGTGGGGTTGTGGTGTTCTTTTAGTGAAGAAGAAGGATGGAACGGACCGACTTTGTGTTGATTACCGTCCAGTGAACAAGAAGACCATCAAGAACAAATACCCACTTCCCAACATCAATGAGCTGTTCGAACAACTCAAAGGTGCTCAAGTATTCTCCAAGCTTGATCTCCGTATGGGCTATCATCAGACTCGTATCTGTGAGCAAGATATTCCGAAGACGGCTTTCAGGACAAGCTTTGGTTCATATGAATACACTGTCATGTCTTTTGGCCTCGTCAACGCTCCTCCGATGTTCTCTCGCATGATGAATTTCATCTTCAATGCCTACACCAATGACTTCGTTTTGGTCTATCTCAACGACATTCTGGTTTTCTCCAAGAACAAGGAAGATCATGCCAAGCACTTGCGTTTGGTTCTTGATAAGCTCAGGGAACATCAGTTCTACGCCAAGTTCTCCAAGTGTGAATTTTGGCTCGATGAGGTTCTTTATCTTGGTCATATCATCTCTGCCAAGGGCATTGCCGTGAATCCTGAGAAGTTGTCTGCAATTGTGAATTGGGAACCTCCTCAGAACGTGAAGCAACTCCGTAGCTTCCTCGGTCTCGCAAGCTATTGCCGAAGATTCGTTGAAAACTTTTCTAAGATCGCGAAGCCTCTCTCAAATCTTCTTCAGAAGCACGTCAAGTACGTTTGGTCTTCGGAGTGTGATATTGCTTTCAACACTTTGAAAGAGAAATTGATCACTGCTCTAGTTCTGACTCCGCCTGATGAATCCAAGCCATACGAGGTCTTTTGTGATGCCTCTCTCCAAGGTCTTGGCGCAGTATTGATGCAAGAGAAGAAAGTTGTTGCTTATACCTCTCGCCAGTTGAAGCCTAATGAGAAGAACTACCCCACTCATGATCTCGAGTTGGCGGCAGTTGTGCATGCTCTTTTGACTTGGAGACATCTTCTATTGGGAAGAAAAGTGGACATTTTCACTGATCACAAGAGTCTCAAGTACATCTTCACTCAGCCTAATCTCAACCTCAGGCAAACTCGATGGGTCGAAATGATTCAAGAGTATAATCCGAGTATCGAGTATACTCCAGGCAAGGCTAATGTGATTGCTGACGCATTGAGCAGGAAAGCTTACTGCAACAGTCTGATTCTTAAGCCTTATCAACCCGAGCTTTGTGAAGCTTTCCGCAAACTTAATCTGCAAATTGTTCCTCAAGGTTTCCTCGCCAACCTTCAAGTCTCTCCTACCTTAGAAGACCAGATTCGCCAAGCCCAGCTTCTTGATGCTATGGTGAAAAAGGTGAAGATTGGGATTGCCAAGAGTCAGTCCAAGTACAAGTGCTACCGCCTTGATGACAAGGACACTCTCTTCTTCGAGGATCATATTGTTGTACCCAAAGGTGAACTTCGTAAAGTGATCATGAACGAGGCTCACAATTCTCTCCTCTCCATCCACCCTGGGAGCACGAAGATGTACCAGGACCTTAAGCAAGCTTATTGGTGGACTCAAATGAAGCGCGAGATCGCTCAATTCGTGAATGAATGTGATGTCTGCAGAAGAGTGAAGGCAGAACACCAAAGGCCAGCAGGTCTCCTCCAACCTCTTGCCATTCCAGAATGGAAGTTTGACCACATTGAAATGGACTTCGTGACTGGGTTTCCAAAGTCCAAGCGTGGCAACGATGCTATATTCGTTGTCATCGACAAACTCACCAAAGTGGCTCACTTTCTTCCTATCAAAGAGTCGATCACTGCAGCTCAATTGGCGGAACTCTATACCTCTCATATTGTCTCTCTACACGGTATTCCACAAGTGATCTCTTCAGACCGTGGCAGCATCTTTACCTCAAAGTTTTGGGATTCTTTTCAGAAGGCCATGGGCACCAACATCCGCTTCAGCACAGCTTTCCATCCTCAAACAAGCGGTCAAGTCGAGCGTGTCAACCAGATTCTTGAAGATATGCTCAGGGCTTGTGTGATCTCTTTCGGCATGAAGTGGGAGGATTGTCTTCCTTATGCTGAATTCTCCTACAACAATAGTTTTCAAGCAAGTTCGAGCAAGGCCCCATTTGAAATTCTGTATGGCAGGAAGTGCCGTACCCCTCTCAACTGGTCTGAAACCGGTGAACGTCAGCTTTTGGGTAATGACTTAATCACAGAGGCAGAAGAAATGTGCAAAGTCATTCGTGATAACCTCAAAGCAGCCCAATCCCGTCGGAAGAGCTACTATGATAGTAAGCACTATGATTTGGCTTTCGAGATCGAAGATCATGTTTACCTCCGTGTCTCTCCTATGAAAGGTACTCGTCGCTTCGGTATCAAAGGGAAGCTTGCCCCTAGATACGTGGGACCTTTCAAGATTGTCAGCAAGAGAGGCGACCTCGCCTATCAACTCGAGCTTCCTTCAAACTTTGCAAATGTTCATAACGTGTTCCATGTCTCTCAGCTTCGAAAGTGCTTCAAGACTCCTGACCGCACCGTCAACTTCGAGGACATTGAGCTCCAAGAAGATCTCTCTTATCGTGAGCACCCAGTTGCTATTCTTGAAGAGACTGAACGCAAGACTCGCAACAAGTCAATCAAATTTCTCAAAGTCAAGTGGTCACATCATTCCGACCGTGAAGCTACCTGGGAACGCGAGGATCACCTCCGTTCTGAGTACCCGGCATTCTTTCAGTCCTAGATCTCGGGACGAGATCCTTTTGTAGTGGTGGAGTGTTGTAACACCCCGGATGTAACTTTCCCAATTTGTACTCCAACTCTTGCCGTTTCCGGCGTTAAGTTATATTTATTTTCCTCGGGTTTGGGTCTTTGTCTCCGTGTGTTGTTATCGTTGTCATGCATCTCATATCATGTCATCATGTGCATTGCATTTGCATACGTGTTCGTCTCATGCATTCGAGCATTTTCCCCGTTGTCCGTTTTGCATTCCGGCGCTTCGTTCTCCTCCGCTGGTCAATTCTACCTTTCTTTCGTGTGCGGGGATTAAACATTTCCGGATTGGACCGAGACTTGCCAAGCGGCCTTGGTTTACTACCGGTAGACCGCCTGTCAAGTTTCGTATCATTTGGACTTCGTTTGATACTCCAACGGTTAACCGAGGGACCGAAAAGGCCTCGTGTGTGTTGCAGCCCAACACCCCTCCAATTTGGCCAAAAACCCACCTAACTCTGCTCCATCATCTAGAGCGTTCGATCACGATCGCGTGGCCGAAAACCGCACCTCATTTGGACTCTCCTAGCTCCCTCTATGCCTATTTAAACCCCCCCCCCCCCGATTTTCGGGTCTCCTTCCTCCCCAAAACCCTAGAAATCTCCCCGCCGCCGCCGGACAACGTCCGCGCCGAGTCGGACGTGTCCGACCTGCGCGCCGCCGCCGCCCGCCATGTCACCACCGCCACCCGCGCGCCGCCGCGGCCCGGAGGGCCCGTCCCCGGCCCCCGAGGCCCACTTCGCCGCGCCCCGCCGCCCGCGCCTGCCTTCCCCGACGCCGGCAGGTCCCGACGCCGCCTCGTCCGACCAACGGCCGCCGCGGATCCACGCCGCCGGCCGCCGCCTTCCGGCTCGCGCCTCCACCCAGCCGAGGCACGCCACCGCCTCCGTCCTTGCTCCGCGCCGCCACCCGGGGAGAGCGCCGGCCGCCGCGGTGCCTTCGCCGGCCTTCCCCCTCCACCGGCGAGCTCTTCCTCTCCGGCAAGTCCGGTCAACCTCGAAGGGCGCGCCGGCCGATCTAGATCCGGTTCGCAATGAACAGTAAACCCTAGGAGGTGTTTTTTTTACTAAGTCCCAAAATCGCAGACCCATGTTACCATGTTCGTAGCCCCGTAACTTTGCATCCGTAGCTCCGATTCATGCATATAGCATATCAAAGTGTTCATCTCAGAGAGTACATCATTTTATTCCATTGCATCATTTTCATTTGAGTTCATCTTGATGCCCGAAATGCTGTTAGAAGAGGGTTACTTGAATTAATTGTCAGATCTGCTACTCCGTTTAGCACTTTTGTCATTTTTGCCATGATTATTGTGTGCATGATATGCCCGTGAGTTCTACATGTGTTTTGTTAAGGGTTTTGTCATCTCTCCAGAGGTGCAACCCATGTATTTTTAGGATGTGTGTGGTGCCTTGTGCAAGCTTGCAAAGTGGTGCACTTGCTAATTCTGTTTTCAGGGACTTAGTAATTCCACTAAGTCCTTGATCTATTTATTTCATGATGCCATATGTTCATGTTGTTTCCTAGTGATCCGTGCCTCTTTTGAGGATGATCAGTAAGGATGTTTTGTTAATATTGTAGTGCTCTATTCCATCCATGTCTTTGTTTGCAATTATGGAGCACCCTAGCTTGAGTCAATCGAGCTCTACTTTTGCTACTTTGTGAATCTGGGCAGATTGTCAACTTGTTTGCAATTTTGCCGGTGATGTTGTAGTTGATCCGTGCATGCTATGCTATTGTTCTTGCCATGTCTAGCTTGAATTTTGTGCCTTCTTTATGGGTGTATGCTTGTCTTGCCATGACTTGCACCGTAGTGAGTGCATCGAGCTCGTAAACATGCCTACTTGAGTTATATTTCAGCATGTGCCAGTTTTCACTAAGTCTGAAAACTGATTATGTTTTTGCTATGTTCACATGCTTGCAATTGTATTTTCTGATCCCTTTTGGCTCAAGGTCACTAAGGGACTTTTGTTAAGCTCTTTGAGTAGCTCCATGCCATGCTTTACTTTGCCATGTTCAGGTCCTGTAGCATGTAGTTTTGTGGCTCCGAAGAGGGCTACCTGATCTGAAATTCCAGACAAGTGTTAATTTCACTAAGTCTGAGATCTGTTTGTCCATATGCATTTTTGCCATGCTTGTTTGAACCTGTTAATGGATGAATTGGCCGTAGCTCAGTGCTAGACTTTTGTTAAGCATCTTGTGTGCATCCCTGCCATGTATTTTTGTTGTCATGTTTGGGTGCTGTAGCATGTTCATTTCATTGCATTTAGATGCCTACTTGCTGTAAATCGCAGACCGGTGTCATTTTTGAATCGCTTGCCATTTCCAAACCGTAACTCCGATTCCGGCGTTCTTTATATCGTTTTCAAGCGATTTCATCTCATCTTTCCAGTGGCACACTTGTATTTCCAAGTTGAGGCCAGGTTCATGCATTTCCTGTCATATCTTGCATTTTTCCCGCATCCCGCATAGCATCATCATCGCATCGTTTGTTTGCACGTGGTTGATTGTATCCTTGTTGCTTGTTTGTCTTGTTTGGGTAGAGCCGGGAGACGAGTTCGCTAACGAGGAGCCCGTTGAGTTTGCTTTCGAGGATCCAGTCAACTCTGACAACTGTGCAGGCAAGATGATCATACCCTCGAAATCACTACTATCTTTGCTATGCTAGTTTGCTCGCTCTTTTGCTATGCCATTGCTACGATGCCTACCACTTGCTTGCAAGCCTCCCAAATTGCCATGTCAAACCTCTAACCCACCATGTCCTAGCAAACGTTGATTGGCTATGTTACCGCTTTGCTCAGCCCCTCTTATAGCGTTGCTAGTTGCAGGTGAAGATTGGAGGCCGTTCCTTGTTGGAACATTTATTTACTTGTTGGGATATCATTATATTGCCATGTTATCTTAATGCATCTATATACTTGGTAAAGGGTGGAAGGCTCGGCCTCTCGCCTAGTGTTTTGTTCCACTCTTGCCGCCCTAGTTTCCGTCATATCGGTGTTATGTTCCCGGATTTTGCGTTCCTTACGCGGTTGGGTTATAATGGGAACCCCTTGATAGTTCGCCTTGATTAAAGCTTTTCCAGCAATGCCCAACCTTGGTTTTACCATTTGCCACCTAGCCTTTTCTTTCCCTTGGGTTCTGCAGACTCAAGGGTCATCATTATTTTAACCCCCCCGGGCCAGTGCTCCTCTGAGTGTTGGTCCAAACTGTCAGCCGCCGGTGGCTACCAGGGGCAACTCTGGGCTGGCCTACCGGAAGTTTAGACAATCTGAGTGTGCCCTGAGAAAGAGATATGTGCAGCTCCTATCGGGATTTGTCGGCACATTCGGGCGGTGTTGCTGGTCTTGTTTTAACCTGTCGAAGTGTCTTGAATTCCGAGATACCGAGTCTGATCGGAACGTCTTGGGAGGAGGTCTATTCCTTCGTTGACCGTGAGAGCTTGTCATGGGCTAAGTTGGGACTCCCCTGCAGGGATTGAACTTTCGAAAGCCGTGCCCGCGGTTATGGGCAGATGGGAATTTGTTAATGTCCGGTTGTAGATAACTTGAACCTTAATTAATTAAAATGAATCAACTGAGTGTGTTACCGTGATGGCCTCTTCTCGGCGGAGTCCGGGAAGTGGACACGGTGTTGGAGTAATGTTTGCGCAGGTTGTCTCTAGTTTCTCGCTCGCGCTTTGCCTCCTCTTCTCGCTCTCTTTTGCGAATAAGTTAGCCACCATACTTGCTAGTCGCTTGCTGCAGCTCCACTCATATATTTACCTTGCCTTACCTATAAGCTTAAATAGTCTTGATCGCGAGGGTGCGAGATTGCTGAGTCCCTGTGGCTCACAGATTACTATTACACCAGATGCAGGGCCTGATGATTCCGCTCCAGGAGACGCGTATGAGCTCAAGTGGGAGTTCGACGAAGACTCTCAACGTTACTATGTTTCCTTTCCCGATGATCAGTAGTGGTGCCCAGTTGGGGGTGATTGGGACCGTGTCGCATGTTGGGTTCTCTTTTATTTTGGCACCGTAGTCGGGCCTTGAGTGTTTGGATGATGTAATGTTATTTATGTACTTGATTGACGTGGCGAGTGTAAGCCAACTATGTTATCTCCCCTTTACTATTCATATTACATGGGATGTTGTGAAGATAGCCTAACTTGCGACATATGCCTTCAATGCGATTATGCCTCTAAGTCATGCCTCGACACGTGGGAGATATAGTCGCATCGAGGGTGTTACAAGTTAGCAGAAGACCTTCGCGAGTTATGTTTGGAGATAGTTCCGAGAGGTTATGTAGCATCTTTGGAGATTCAGTCTACTTTGATGGATAAGATCAGAGAAGCGCAGAAGACGGACAAGGAGATTGCCGAGATAAAGGAAAGGATGAGCAAAGGAAAAGCCAAGGGATTTCGTGAGGATGAGCACGATACCCTATGGTTTGAGGACCGCGTGTATGTACCAAATGATCAGGAGATCGGGAAGATGATTTTGCAGGAGGCACATGACTCACCATATTCGATTCACCCAGGAAATACCAAGATGTACATGGATCTGAAGGATAGATTCTGGTGGACCGGAATGGAGAAGGATATTGCGGAGTATGTAGAAGTTTGTGATGTATGTCAGAGAGTGAAGGCAGAGCATCTGAAGCCAGCAGGATTGTTGCAACCATTGCCGATACCCGAATGGATGTGGGATAAGCTAGGCATGGATTTTATCACGGGATTACCTAGGACTCGTTCAGGCTATGACTCGATATGGGTTCTAGTCGATCGTTTGACGAAAGTAGCTCATTTCATCCCAGTGAAGAACACTTACACCAGTGCTAAGTTGGCAAAGATATACATGACCAGGATTGTATGTTTGCATGGAGTTCCGAGGATAATTGTATCATATAGAGGAACCCAGTTTACCTCAAAGTTTTGGAATCAGTTACATGAAACTTTGGGAACCAGGCTAGAGTTCAGTACAGCTTTTCACCCACAGACGGATGGACAGACTGAGTCAATCAGATTCTGGAGGACATGTTGAGAGCTTGTGCGCTAGATTATGGATCTAGTTGGGACGATAATTTTCCTTATGCAGAGTTCTCTTACAACAACAGTTACCAAGCCAGTTTGAAGATGTCCCCTTTCGAAGCATTGTACGGAAGGAGGTGCAGAACACCGTTATTGTGGGATGAAGTTGGAGACCAGCATTTGTTTGGACCAAATTTGATTAAAGAATCTGAAGAGAAGGTTAAGCTGATTTGTGATAGACTCAAGGTAGCTCAGTCCAGGCAGAAGAGCTATGCGGATTCTAAATGCAAGGAGACAGCTTACGAAGTTGGAGACAGAGTGTATCTTCGTGTATCACCACTCCGAGGAGTTAAGTGCTTTGGAGTTAAGGGAAAGTTAGCACCACGTTTTGTGGGACCATACAAAGTTTTGGAACGTATGGGAGAAGTTTCTTACAAGTTGGAATTGCCCGAAGGATTGTCAGGAGTTCACGATGTGTTCCACGTTTCTCAGTTGAAGAAGTGCCACGCAAAGATGGCTGATATCCCTCTGAGAGATACAGTGCCACTGGAAGCGATACAGTTGGATAGCGACTTGACCTACGAGGAGAAGCCAGTCAAGATTCTCGAGTTTGCCAGCCGAGTTGCACGCAGCAAAGTTATCAAGTTCTGTAAAATTCAGTGGAGCCACCATACCAAGGATGAAGCCACCTGGGAACGAGAGGAAGACCTACGCAAGGACCATCCACACCTATTTTCTAGCCAACCCGAATCTCGAGGGCGAGATTCATCTTAAGGGGGGTAGGTTTGTAACATCCCAAATTTTTAATTTGGAATGTTATACATTAGATCATCATTGCATATCATATTTTATTGCATTTTGGCTTGATCCTAGAAATTCTACACAACTCAAGGACCTACGGAGAGAGTTGGGGATTTCATTATTTTCATATTCGAGTTTTCTCGAATTTTGAAAAGAGGATCGTTTGATTTTAATTATTTTCTCTTCGAATATTTATTTTATAAAAATAAAAGAGAGAGGATAAAATGACTTCCTCAAAATAAAGAAATATCGAAGATTTAATATTGAAATCAAATAAGATTTTTATTCGGAGTTTTATCGCTATTTTATTTGAATTAGGAAAAATATGTGTTTTTCAAAATTGCATTTTAGGCCCAAATAAATGTTCACCTTGTTTGGCTTATTTTTAGAGGACGGGGACAATTTATTTCGGGATTTTTGGAGTCCGTTTAGTATTTCTTTTCTTTCTTTTTTTGCACGTCGAAATTATTTTAAAAAAAGTCAAACCGACTTGGGGCCGTACCCGGCCAGGAGACCTCGGGCCGGCCCTTTTATAAGCCGCTGCTCCGCATCCCGCAGCCCACCCGCGCCCCGACGCAAACCCTAACCCCATCGCCACCGCCTGCGCCGTGCGCCGCCGCCGTCGTTGCTGCCCCGCGCCGCCTCGCCGGAGCCGCCCACCGCCGCCGCCTCGGTTTTCGGGAGAAAACCGAATGGTTTTTTTACGAAAACCCTAGATCCGTTTTTTAGATCCAGTTTGGTTTTTTGGTTTAGTTAAATAGCGGACGTTCGTTCGTACGTTCGTTTTAACGAACGGTTTTCATCCGTTAGCCGCAGACAGCGAACGATCGTTCGTTAGCTTGTTCGTCAGTTTTTCTTTTTCTCGGATTTTCCGCGATTATTTCCGATAATAATTTCTGATCCGATTTTCGTTTTAGTATAACTTTTCGCTCGTTTATCGGAATCAGGCGATTCAAGCGCCTAGAGTTTCGTCTCGAAACCCTCTTTCTGTTTAACCAACTTAAACAAGTTTTTGCTATTGTAAAATTTGACTTTAGTCCAGATTAGTAAACGAAGCTTGTTTTTTCGCTGTTTGAGTTTTGTTGCTTCGTTTGATTTGATTCTTTTTGCAAACCGGAGTTCTTAAGTTGAAATTTCTAGTTAGAACTCTTATTTGAGTTTTACCCGTGCCCTTGCTTGATTGCTTATTGTATGCTTGTTTGATTGCGATAGAGTACCCGGAGTGTGAAGCGTGCTACATCGAGTCTCGAGGTTTCACGGATCATCAGCAAGGCAAGTAACACTTTGATCATACCTCTTTACTACCCAGTTTTATTGCATTATATAAATCCTCAAACAATTGCATGGTTAGGATCTGATTAAATTGTGGGTTGGGAAGTAGAAGAGGTAGTACCTATTCACCTATTTATTATCAAACCCTGGGAGTTACTTCTACGTTGCTTATATGCTATGCTATGCTCGTAGACGTGGATTGGGTTTGAGTGTATTCATGACAGATGTGAGATTGTTAATTAATGGTTCAACTTAAGGTGCCAACTTTAATACACATCTGGGTGGATTGAGGCACCTGGGGTATCCGGTGATTGCCTGTATTTTTGGAAATCCCGGGGTACCGTGTGATTTTCCTATGGAGCGCCACCCAGGCTCCAAGGGATCATAAGATTATTCATGTTGGAAACTTTCGTGTGCAGCCACATGCCATTATGGGCTCTGGCATAGTTGAGTAAGTTGTGGGAAACCTTTCCATGATGGGCTAGCAGATGTAGGGGATTGTAGGTGTACCGGCCTATCTATCGGTTAAGGGGACCTCTTCGGAAAGACTGTGTCTCGGTCATCCGTTTCTCAAACATCATGTAGTGCGAGAAATCCAACGGAGGAGATCGAGTCTTGTGGGGAAAAGTGCACAAACCTCTGCAGAGTGTACAAACTAATCATGGTTAGCCGTTTCCCCGATTATGGACATCTTGAGTATCTGGTTCTTGGATTATCCTGTGGATCTCATCACTCTAAATTAATTTTGTTGGGTTATTAATTACTGTTAATTGGGATTGAGAGGGGTTTACCTTCTTAATGTTTTTCAACCAACTTTGTAGTTAAATAAAATATATTCCTTTGCAGTAGGGAAAAATTGGCTTTTCGCAAAAACATTATAACCATAGGGCTTTTCCACCAGCCATATATGCATGTAGTGATAGCATTTTTCTATTCATTACTCTCTTGTGGTACACTGCCAGCATATTCCATGTGCTGGCCCGTTTTGGGCTGCAACGTATCATGTTGCAGACTTTTCAGACGACGAGTAAGGAGCCTTAGGTCGTGGTCTTTCACTCAGTGATACCATTGGAGTTGATGGACTCACTTTATCTTCCAAGCCTTCCGTTGTTATCGTATTAGATGGCCTTAAGCCATATTTATTGTAATAAGTTCTCTTTTGAGACATGTGATGTAATAAGTGTGTGATTGCTACTCTGTTATAAATCCTCAAGTATTGTGCGTGTCAGCATTACCGATCCAGGGATGACACTAATGCACAGAGATCAGACTGTTTGAGGTCTGGTCGCTACAATCTGGTGCTCCTAGTCGACGCAGACGGCGACGGGGGTCCTCCTGGAAATCACTTGGTGGCGCGGTGAAGTCCTTGGCCTCGCGGTCGACGACGGTGTGGCGTCAGATGCGCTCGGGAAGGAGGGAGATCTGAGGAGGGGAGGCGGAGAGGGAGAGGCGAGCGAGCGAGGAAAGTGGGAGAGTGGGAGAGTGCTACCTCTTGAGCATGCGTTGGTTTTCCCTTAAAGAGAAAAGGGTGATGCAGCAAAGTAGCGTAAGTATTTCCCTCAGTTTTTGATAACCAAGGTATCAATCCAGTAGGAGACTACACGCAAGTCGCCTAGTACCTGCACAAACAATCAAGAACCTTGCAACCAACGCGGTAAAGGGGTTGTCAATCCCTTCACGGCCACTTGCAAAAGTGAGATCTGATAAAGATAATAAGATAAATATTTTTGGTATTTTTGTTGTATAAATTGGAAAATAAAGATTGCAAAATAAATAGTAAACTAGAATTATAGATCAGAAACTTATATGATGTAAAGTAGACCCGAGGGCCATAAGTTTCACTAGTGGATTCTCTCATGATAGCATGTATTACGGTGGGTGAACAAATTACTGCCGAGCAATTGATAGAAAAGCGCATAGTTATGATGATATCTAAGGCAATGATCATGAATATAGGCATCATGTCCGTGTCAAGTAGACCAAAACGATTCTGCATCTACTACTATTACTTCACACATTGACCGCTATCTAGCATGCATCTAGAGTATTAAGTTCATAAGAACAGAGTAACGCATTAGGCAAGATGACATGATGTAGAGGGATAAACTCAAGCAATATGATATAAACCACATCTTGTTATCCTCGATGGCAACAATATAATACGTGTCGGTTCCCTTTCTATCACTGGGATCAAGCACCGCAAGATTGAACCCAAAGCTAAGCACTTCTCCCATTGCAAGAAAGATCAATCTAGTAGGCTAAACCAAACTGATAATTCGAAGAGACTTGCAAAGATATCAAATCATGCATATAAGAATTCAGAGAAGAATCAAATATTGTTCATAGATAAACTTGATCATAAACCCACAATTCATCGAATCTCAGCAAACACATCGCAAAAAGTATTACATCAAATAGATCTCCAAGAATATCGAGGAGAACTTTGTATTGAGAACAAAAGAGAGAGAAGAAGCCATCTAGCTAATAACTATGGACCCGAAGGTCTGTGGTAAACTACTCACACATCATCGGGGAGGCTATGATGTTGATGTAGAAGCCCTCCGTGATCGAATCCCCCTCCGGCGGATCGCCGAAAAAGGTCCCTAGATGGGATCTCACGAGTATAGAAGGTTGCGGCGGTGGAAAAGTGGTTTCGTGGATCCCCTGGGTGTTTTTAGGGTATAAGAGTATATATAGGCGAAAGAAGTAGGTCGGTGGAGCTACGAGGGGCCCACGAGGGTGGGGCGCGCCGCCCTACCCCATGGCCGCCACATTGCTTTCTTGACCTCCACTCCAAGTCTCCTGAATTACGTTTGCTCCAAAAAAGATCCTTGCGAAGGTTTCATTCCGTTTGGATTCCGTTTGATATTCCTTTTCTGCGAAACACTGAAATAGGCAAAAAAACAACAATTTGCACTGGGCCTTTGGTTAATAGGTTGGTCCCAAAAATAATATAAAAGTGCATAATAAAGCCCATTAAACATCCAAAACAGATAATATAATAGCATGGAACAATAAAAAATTATAGATACGTTGGAGACGTATCACAGAGATGGCAGGGGAAGGCCGAGGCGTCGCGGCCTTATCCCCCTGTCGACACCGGCGAGGCGGCGTGGTGGCAACCTGACACGGGCGCTCGGTCGCCCGCACAGTGAAGACGGCGCGGGAGGGGGAACTGGGCCAGTTCGGGTGAGGTAGGTGGGACGGCTTGGTGGGCCGAAGCCCGGGGGGTGTTGTTTCTTTCTTTTTTTACATTCCTTGTTTTCTAGCTTCTTTTATATTGTTTTAGTTTTATATAATACCAAAGAAGCACCTAAATTAGCGTTATTAAATAACTCCACTGCCTTAAATAACTTGACACATTAACTAAATAGTTTGTGTTTGTGCATTAATTAAAAAGCATTTAATAATTATTTTAGCCATGTTTTATTTTTTAGGGCATTAAAAGCACATTATAAATTATAGGTTCCGACATGACAAATAATCAAAGATTATTTGCCACACCTAGAACATTTTAGTTTTGACATTTGAAAATTTGATTTTCGACTTTATTTTAAATTTGAATTTGGACCGGTTTTGAACCTATGCGAGTTTAACAACAGTAATCGTGGTGACATGACATCATTAGCAAAGGATTATTGTAGCTTAATTATCCGGGCGTCACATTGGAGCACACGAACTTGGTTCGGGCGTTTAGAGGTGTTGTGGTTGATATGGTGGTTTGGTGCATTGGTTTTGGTCGGCGGACGCAAGATGAGGGTGTGTTGCTGAGTAGCCGGTTGGTGTAGATGCGGCGTGGAGAGCCATGCTGATGGTCACTTCCTATCACACGATAGGTGTCACGTTCACCTGCTACGTGTACGCTTCTGGAAGGCGGATTGTATCGTCTGGTTGCTTCACTCGCGGTTGTTGCTTGATGCACACTCCAATGTGCAGTGGGTGGCTTTTGGCGGCTAGGTGCGGAGAAGTGAGTGCCAAAAAGGACACCATAGCTGCTCCATCATGCACCCACCAACATCCGGGCAGACAACGGTTGAAATCCCCCAATGGGGCATGTGCTCACACTCGGGCTGATGTCGTTGTGCGTTCAGTGTCGGGGGGTCTACAAGCATGACTTCGATCGACCACCACTACTCAGATAACGTTTGCACCCGACCCATTACAACAGATTGACGGAGATGTCCTGGACATCCCATGATGGGATACCCTCATTCCGCATGTTTCTACTCATCTGGGAACACCATACGGACACTCTTGACCCTTTCCTTTTTAATGAGTCCCCGGGGCTATGGGGTCTTCTGCTCCGAGCACCCGACTGGGAACCCAAGAGGATATAAGGTTGGGAGCGTAACATTAGGAGTCTTATAGTTACATGGTGATCCACTTTCCATGTGTCCAGGGATATCTCGTATGTAACAGATTCCTAAAATATAGCTACCATACTACTACACCCAATATATAAATAGGGAAGCTGCTCTATCCCATCTCATGAGAAATGTCATCGTATCGCAGACTAGCCAGTAAAATTTAGCAGGACTACAGACTAATCAAATACAATATAGTAGGACGTAGTGTTGTTATCAATTTCAGGGTTGAACCTGCGTAAACCCACTAGATCTCCTCTGGACGAAATAAGGAATACATATTTCAATGTGTTTGATTGCAATTATTGAACTTTAAGGTTTTTTTATTGTCTTGTCATGTTAATTTTTATTATTTGGTGATGAAAGGCTATTACAAAGCTCCTTTTTGGGTGGGATATAAACAAGTTATTTTGGATATATGTTTTGATGTTTGTTGTTGGCATACTAATATAATGATAGTAAGTCAATGATGCATATGGAGATATGTTTAGTTTTCAGAAAAGGAATGTAATTATTTTATTAATGGACATCATATATTGGAGGTATAATGCTTCTTTGATATATTACAATTTGTCAAATACTTTTGTGCTAACTTACTATACCTATGCTTCGATTTTTGTTTGAAGTGCTTTGTAATATCTGTAATTGTCTATGATTAATTTTTTCTCCAGGATTGCTACTTTCATTACAAAGAGCTAGCCAAAGCAAATTCTCTTTCCTCGAGTATCCAATCAAGTAAAAGGCGATGCCTTCTTGCAAATTGGCAGCTGCAAGTGTGAAGCAAATGGAATATGCCTCAGTCTGAGGTTCCAAGTGTGAAGCAAATGAGCCACAGACCACAGCATAAGGAACTTCACAAACCATTCCAAGTCTCAATACATCACTGATTTCAGGTGTCAACACCACAGAGTACAAACAAACCAAGTCTACACACAGAACCTTCAAGCCAACTATTACAACACATCACCAAGTCTACTTAACATACTCCAATACTTCTCCAAACGAAAGAGATAGGGGTACTTCATACAAACTCCAATTCCAGTACCGTTCAAACTAGTCTGAAGTTTCAGACATTTATTCAAATAGAAACTTAAACCTGCTACCGCAAAACGGTCGGATGATGGTAGCAAGCAGTAGTACTTACCTAGATAATATATTTTTTTATGGCAAAGGGGGTGTTCCACTCACCACAGGATCCTGGAAACTAGCATGAAGCTTCGAGGACAAGTAGGCGATGAGCGAAAGCACTACCGATGCCATGAGCCAAGAATGAATTGCCCACGGACAGCCAGATGACGGCAGGATCCCTGCCCTGGAGCTGGACACAATGCCGGCAGATGCTGCCGGTTTGCGCCATCTCTTGATATTTCGGCTGTCCGTCACCCCCTCAAGTCATGCTTTGAGGAGGTTGCAGCAGCCATCGGAGGCTGCTGCCCACTTGAAGGGGTTGCCGGCCCCATGCTCACCGTCCATGATGCTCGGGAGCGGGGTGAAGAAGTGTGTCCGGAGATGCTCAAAGTTGTGGTAGTGGTCCACATCTTCATGGTCATACAAGCTTGTCACCTCTGAGCCAGACATGCTGGAGACACTGCTTGGGTTTCCCTGCTCAGAGTGCTGGATCTCTGAACTGAGAGATGCAGCTGACCGCATAAGCGGGTTACCAACCATCGCCTTGCTCCCAACACCAGTGTCTTTTCCGTTGGTCTCTTTCTTAGTGTTGAGGAAGCGTCCACCGGAGCCTCTCGCACGGCGCATTGCATGAAGATGGCGTGACTCGTGAAGATATGGCTGCATTGTAGAAAGCACTCACATGAATGGAAAGAAAGAAGAACATTTGCATTGCATGCCATGGTGGAATAAACATCCTCGGTTTATACTTTGAGAAGGTGAGCCATACCTTTCTGGCCTTGACCAACCTATTCTCCTTCTCTGCCTTGGCGCGAGCACGGCGGCGACGGAGGATGCCTTCATATTGCTTTGCATTCACATAAATTGGAGCATCAGCAGGCATATTCAGTGGTATAAGCATACGCCCACTAGACTGCATTGCACAAAGGGAAATGGAGGATCATATTAGATATCACACATTACTAGATAAAATAAATTGTATACAAGCTTCAGCCTTACAAACTCAAAGATAAATCCTACTCCCTCCGTCCCAAAATAACTGTCTCAATTTTGTACTAACTCTAGTACAAAGTTATACTAAGCTTGAGACACTTTTTTGGGACGGAGGGAATATTATATATCCTTTTTGGTGTCAATGAAAAAAGGATACCCCAGAACACTTTCCTGACATTAAGCCAAGAAAGCTTCACCATGCAATTGCTATTCACAAACTTCAAAAATATTAACTTTGTACTCGGTGTACACTCTGTGCTAGATTTCATTTGTTGCTTATTGAGAAAACTAAAGATTCATATTTGCACTAACTTCATGTTCAGAAATGACATACATAATATAACTAGCACTATGAACCATTTTACGGAAACTTTGTGCTAGATTGTTCAAACTGTGGAATTCAGATGAACACTGGACTAAAGTTCTGTACTAATCCCTCCATCCGAAAATACTTGTCATCAAAATGGATAAAAACAGATGTATCTAAAACTAAAATATGTCTAGATACATCCCCTTTTATCCATTTTGATGACAAGTATTTCCGGACGGAGGGAGTACATATATACAAGAATTAGTCATAGAAATCGTGGAGATGACTCATTAAAAACTAAATGCACATTACCGCTGATCTCATTCCATAAGAAGAAAGTAGGCCATACTGCTGATCAGAGTAGTAGTTGGAGGAAATCTGAAAAATATCAGAAGGCATTGATGAACTCAAAGGCTAAGGAAATTCAGAAAGGCATTTGTAACTGTAAGGTTGCAAAGTCCTAAATGCATTACTAATTTAATCACAGGTTTGTCACCATTATTCATACAGATAAACCGAACAAGTGGGAAAAGCTTACCACAGATTGGCCAAGGCCCAACTCAAAGTGGTCATTATATTCTGTGAATGGTGACTGCAGAGTGATAGGTGCAGAGTGCTCAGAACTGTTCCCTCCTTTACCTGAACCCAAATGCACCATCAATCACATATCCAAGGTCCATAAAAACAGAAGTACGTCTGTACTTTGAAATCCGCCAGTCATTCAAGTTGCTAGAAAGAGAAAGTCATGCATGATAGGAGATCTTTAACTGACAAAGGGAAATCCTTCTAATCTCATTGAGACGCTTACATGGCATTACATATCAGAAGAACATGTGCTAAAAAGCTGTGGATCCATGAACCCATGGCAATTTGACTTATGATGTTCAATTTTCTATATCAAATGCATAAGTTTCAGTGTTCATAAAAAAAGCATAAGTTTCAGAAGGATCGAGTCTATATAGCATCAGATTTTCTACAAGGCATATTAGGTTACATACTAGGTTCTTTTGGTGTCATGCCACGACTGAACAGAAGAAAATGTTTTTTTAACCAAAGAAAATGTCAGAATTTCCATGGCGCGTGTCTACAGACTAGTTATGCGCTGGGGTGTTTTTCTCATGTCGGAAATAGCATAATCGTGCAGTATGGTTTTTCTGAATCAAGATGTTGATTGATGTCTGAATCAAGGTATACACAAATTGGCAATACTTATGCTAGAACCGTAAGGAACCAGTAAATTTAAAAGAACTCAAGGGGTATAAGAAGGAAGGTCACAGGTTTAGCCAAGGTTTAGCCTTTGAGTGAAAGCGGTACAAAAATATCTGTTGAATTGATTATGTGATGTAAATGGTGTCTATGAATAATGGCATCCACATAAGACCTTACTTTAGAAGGATCCAACCAGCCCTCATCCAGCATGAGTCATCATCCGCTTGTCACAACATATACAGATTCCACCTCCGTGCAAGATTTGTTCAAAATTACCCTATATTTCCCTTACCAAAGATAACCATCTTTTCTTTTTTTGCAGATTGAAAAGTACTAAATGTTTATCTAATTTAAGCTAATTAACTCACATATTCACGGTGCGGCAAGCATTCTAATATTTGGGTTTACACTTCATACTAAAAACGTATCTACCTTTCTCTGAACAACATCAAATTTGTTCATACTAAAAGCGTATCTACCTTTCTCTGAACAACACCAAATTTGTCTACCTGTGTCGAGAAATAGGTACAGATAGCGCCAAATTTGTACTGAAACTTAAATTACCGAGAGCTGAACCAAACCCTGTGTCATTCACATGTATCAAATCACTCTCTACTCTTTTCTACTAACATGCACAGATTTAACTAGTTCATTGGGTATGGCACATCATACTGTTCTCACGATACATTACGCGGTTTTCTTGTAATAGCCCTATTATCTGAGAGAAACACCACCCTACTATGTGCACTCAACATTACCTAAGCACTCCTAGAACTGCATTCTGTATGTCTATATATGCTACAAACATTGCCAAATTTGTACTGAATCTTTTTTCTGTGTGTGTGAATGCTGAAAACTTAAATTACTGAGAGCTGAACCCAGCCATGTGTCACACCACTATCTACTCTTTCTACTAGTAGCAAGTAGCATGCACAGATTAAACAAGCTCATCTCAGGCCACAGAACAAACACCTATCTCAAAGGACAGAGCAGCCTCACCATGAGCCATGGAGAACTTGAGAGCTTCAGGGATGCCCCTCTCCCCCATGGGCTGCGGCGGCAGCGGCACGGCGTCCAGCAGCGCCTGGGCCCTCGGCACGACCTGGAACTGGCCGTCCCGGCAGGCATCCTCCGGCGGCGACATGGACATGGGCACGGCCGGCGGCGCCTTCCCGTGGCCCATCGGCTCGCCGTACAGCAGCTGGGACCCTACCCACCACGGCAGCGGCGCCCCACCGGAGGCCTGGCCCGCGGCGGCGGCGGCGGCGAGCAGCTGCTGCCCCGCGAATCCCTCATGGTGGTTCTTGAAGCTCATCATTGCGGCGGTCCGGATGTGACTAAGCGCCTACCAACCTGCTGCAATCAAGAGCGGCACAAAAACAAGCAACGCAGATTGAGACTGAGCATCGATTAAATCAGAAACAGAAGTGCAGATTGCCGCTAAAGAGGGGCGAAAAAAATCCTCAGAAACAGAATGCGGAGGATGGGGAATGCAGGGTGAGAGAGGTCGCCGGAATTAAAACCGGAGCGAATCAAGAAACTGAAGGAGCAAAATTCCCCAAGAACTGAACCGAAAGCTGGAACTTTTTTTACTGAAAGCAAAAAAAGAGGATTTACAGTACCCAAAATCCACGGGGATTTCAGCGAGCCCAGAGCCGGAACGAGCTCGCGACGCAGGGCAGGGGACTTTGAAGGGCCCGTGAATGTGCGCGGCGAGAATCTCAGCAAGAGACCAAGGCGGGCGAAAGGATCCAAGACATGCATGCAGCAGAGCGCAGCAGGAGGGAGGAGGGGGGAGGAGCAGGGGATGAAACCAAAGGCCACTCACATTCCAGCTCCAGCTCCAGCTCCTGATGGGGCGGATGAGGACAACAAGAAGAGCTGTGCCTGTGAGGTGATGGATGGATGGAGAGAGAGATTGGGGGAGGGCGGCGGGAGGAGAGAGAGAGGACAAGACGGGACGGGAGAGGCGCGTATAAATGGGCGCTACTGAAACCAAGAAAAAGCTTTCCCTTCCTCCTTCCCCAGAGCCTCGTTGCTTTCACATTTTACTACTCCTCCAAAACCGCAAAGCCCAAATGATTTTTCTTTCATTTTCCTCTTTGCCAAACACATATTTATTTCCCACTAAAAACATTTATTTGTCCTCCAGAAAAGTTCAGTTCTTGTTATTTACTACTGCCCAGTTGGGCTCTTTTTCCCAGCCAAGACCTTTCAACTCCCCAGTGCTGGAATTATTAGGTTGGGTGCTCACTGCAAGTGGTGATTATACTGGACTAATCATGCTGTCAAAAGCAAGGTGTAGAGGATTTTTTATATTTGAAAATAGTATTAGCAGTGTATTGGGGTGTGGAACTTAGTACTAACTACTAAGCTGGGTAAGATGAGATCTGCAGGAGTGGCAAGTGAGTGGTGACTATAATTTGGTGAGGCAGGCAGACATGAACAGTTTAGGTTGCTGTAGCAAGTACTGCTGCAGGTAGCCATCACTTGGATTCCAAAAATCCACTTCTAGTAGTAGCTTATCATACATCAACAGATTGTGTAGTACTCCTACCCTGTAAATGCAATGCCCTTTTTTGAACAAACATATATTGCTAGACATGTTTTCCCTTTCAGTCTTGGTATATACCAGTACAATAAAAAATTTACCCTCATTGTAACCCATTGTAGTACATTTTTGGCGATGGATCATTGTACTGCTGTAATTGGGAGTACTACCTCCGTCTAGGTGAATAAGTCATTCGCGTAGTTCTAGGTCATCGATTTGAGGAATTAAATATGTATTATATGTCATGAAAAGTATATCACTATATTTCTACACGGATGTAGTTTCTAAATATATATATTTTTATCACATATAATACATATTTAGATAGTTAAATCATCAACCTAGAACTACACGAATGACTTATTCACCGAGACGGAGGTAGTAGTGGTCTGTCTCTCGTAGGGAGTAAGCATTTATGCATAACTACCGCGCATGCATTTTTTTTTCAAAGCACTTAAATGAGAGGGTATACTTCTTCCAGCCCAATTTATAACTCATACACGTATCTCAAGAATTAAGTTTAACCATCGATTTGACCAATAAAATATGTGTTGTGTGCCATCAAAATTATTGTTGGTCATCTATTTCAAAAAATAACCACATCGCACATGTGGTAAGCAATCCAAACTATTCTATTCAAAAAATAAGTTTGACCACCATTACATTTGTATTCAGAAGAAGTTTCGATGGTGTGATTTTTGTTTTTGCGGAAAAAACTTTTGATCTATTCATCAACAATCAAGGCGGTATAAGGAACACCAGAAGTAATAGAAATTACATCTATATCCGTAGACCACCTAGCGATAACTACAAGCCCTGGAATGAGCCGAAGGTGCACCGCCGTCATCACCCGTCTCTCATGAGAGCTGGGTAAATTTTGTTGTAGTAGACAGTCGAGAAAGTGTCATGCTAAGGCTCCGCAAGAACAGTGCACCAGAATAGGAATCGTCACTGATGAAGAGGATTGTTGATCGAAAGGATCCAACCTGTAGACACACAGACACATGAATGAAGATCGAATCCAATCGAGTCCACCAAAGACAACCACCGAGCAAACCCCGTGAGATCCGCTGGAGAAACACCTTCACACACCCTCTGACGATGCTAGACGCATCATCAAGACTGGAACTCCCTTGGAGAACCTTAATCCATCTTCAGGGAGCTGCTACCGTCTCACATTCCTGAGCAGACACAAACCCTAACCAAACTCACAAAAACACTTAAAAACGAAGCCCTCCCGCTAGCAAGGGTCGGGATCCACGTCAACCCGTGGCCCTAAGGCCACAGGAGGTGAGACATATCTGCGGCGACACTGGCAGGAGCCAGAAACCATAGTCGCCCTGTTCGCCCCAAGGCAAGAAACAAAGGTGTTATTTTTATGTCACATGACCCATATATTACTAGTCTAATTGATGATTGAAGTTAAATCTTACAACCTCTTCAATTCAAGAGATTTGCATCGGATTTTGGAGGATTATAATCCTTAGAAAAAAATCTACGTTAGTCATTTGATTTGTAGGACTATATTCTATAGGAGTTTTTTCTAAGGAACTATTTATACTACATTTCATAGAAAATCTAACATCCACGCAAACTTTTTGGAAAAAAAAACTCTATATTTCTTATGATGCAATCAAACAAACTCAGATTCTGTAGAATTCCAATGGACAAGACATTTTAATTATGTTTATTTACTATTCCTACATTTTTTACAATTCTGTTAACGAAAGGCACAATACTCAGGCGTGGCATCAAAACAACCATGAAGCTTAATTGGGGCAGTCAATCCAACCTCCACCATTGGCTTTCAGGTTGGACTAGTCACTAGAGTTACATGTAAAATTTACGAAACTAGATGATACCTTTTGTGTTGCCACGAAATTGAATAGTTTCTAAATATTGAGTAGAATACTCACTCAATCCTTCTGATTTAAGTTACGTGAGAAATTTCTACATAAACACAAAAGAAACTTAACATGAAAAGTTGTGCATGTCACAAGTAAATGTAATGTAATTTAAAAGATTCTCATGCATAGATTAGACGAAAGTTGATGGATGAAGCTAGTAAATCAATCTATTCGCCACAACAATTTTAATG
>NC_053026.1:533168932-533180809 GCF_003073215.2 Triticum urartu | reverse complement strand
CCCTACATCTGCTAGTCTACCACTGTAAGAGTTCGCACAACTTAGTCAACTATGCTAGAGCCCATAATAGCTTGTGGCTGCACACGGAAGTTTCTAGTATGAATAGTCTCATGATCCCTTTGAGTCTGGGTGGCGGTCCAAAAGAAAACAGGCAAGTCCTGGAATACCCAGGTGCCTCAATCCACCCAGATGTGTGTTTATGTTGCCAGCTTAGATAAACCATTAATTATCAATCTCACATCTGTCATGGATATCACTCACCCAATCCACGTCTACTAGCATAGCATGGCATAATAAGCAAACGTAGAAGTAACTTCCAAAGGTTTGATAACAAACAGGTAATAGGTACTACCTCATCTACTTCCCATCCCACAATTTAATTAGATCCTAATCATGCAATGTGTGAGGATTGATCTAATGCAATAAAACTGGGTAGTAGAAAAGGTATGATCAAAGTGTTACTTGCCTTCCTGATGATCCGGGAAACCTAGCGATTCGAAGTAACAGGCGACGCACTCCGGATACTCTATCGCACACAAACAAACAAGCATATAATAAGTACTCAACTAATGTACAGTTAAAACTCAAATAAAAGATCTAACCAGAAGGTTCAACTTAAGAACTCCGGTTGGCAAAAAGAATCAAATTGAACGAAACAACGAAAGTCAAACAGCGGAAGAAAACAACTTCGTTCTAGTAATCTGGATCTAGGGCAAATTTTAGAGTAGCAAAATCTTGTTTAAGTTGGTTAAACGGATAGAGGGTTTCGAGATGAAACTCTAGGCGCTTGAATCGCCTGATTCCGAAAAACGAGCGAAAAGTTAAACTAAAACGAAAATCGGATCAGGAATCGCGATCAGAAAAATCGCGGATTTAATCCGAGAAAAAGAAAAACGACGAACGCTCACTAGAACGAACGAATGGACGAATGCTCACTAATTAAATAAACCGGAAAACCGATCTATTTAAAAAAACCGAAACTAAAAAAACCGACGAAAACCGATTTTTTTCTTAAAAAAACCGTTGGCACGGAAGTTGAGGCGGCGGCGAACCTCGGCGGCAGAATCCGGCGGGCGGCGGCGGCGCGGGTGGCGGCTGGGGCGGGGTCGGGTGGCTGGGCTAGGGTTTCCCCCGGGTGGACTGCCCCGACTTATATACCCTAGTCGGGCTGGAGTCCTAGTCGGACACGGCCCGTTAGGTCGGTTCGTTTTTTTAATTATTTCCGCTCGAAAAAAAATAAAAAAAAATACTAAACGGACTTCAAAAATCCCGAAATAAATTTTCTCAGGCTTCTAAAATCAAGCCCGACAAAGTGAACATTTATTTGGGGCCTAAATGCAATTTTGAAAAACGCACATTTTTCCTAAATTCAAATAAAACACCGAAAAACTCCGAAATAAAATCTTGTTTGATTTTATTATTAAATCCTCAATATTTCTCTATTTTGGGAAGTCATTTTATTCCCTCTCTCATATTTTTGTAATAGAAATAATTGATGATAAAATAAATAAAATCAAATGATCCTATTCTCAAAATTTGAGAAAACTCAAATATGAAAATAACGAAATCCCCAACTCTCTCCATGGGTCCTTGAGTTGCGTAGAATTTTGTAGGATCAACCAAAATGCAAAAATAAAATATGATATGCAATGATGATCTAATGTATAACATTGCAAATTGAAAATTTGGGATGTTACAATTAGTGATAATATTCGACGATGTACGGACGCAAGAGATGATGTAGTTTTGCTTATTGAATGCATGCTAAAATGAAACGCTCAATATGTCCTTTTTTAGAAAGATAATTAAACGATATTTCGGGTTGACTTTAAGTCTGTCGAGGCTCCACCATATATGAGAGAGGACGAAGAAGCCCGACCGTTGTCATGGGGCTCGTTTCTCCTTCTTCTCCGGGTGCTAGACATTTGTTATGCACTAGGGAAAGGAGTAACGACCATCACCGACGGTCGCAAATGTCAGAGAGGAATCAGTGAGGGAGAGTCTCCACCATATAGACTCGGCAGACCGATACTCAACCCATGATGAATAAATAATGATCTATTTTATTTTTTATAGTGCATATATTGAATTGAACAAGTTTAATCTTTGAATTATGAACGTAGGAAATGTCGTCATCAGACGACGAAAGTCTCCCGGGGGAGTGCAGCTGGTGCATGACGACCGAGGTCTGTGCGACAGGCCTCATCAGGACGAAGATCGGCGCTTCAGCATTAAGCTCCAGGAGACCTTTGATGTTGAATCGTTACGCAACGATGAAAAGTGTTTTTTTCGTAATTAAGCATGACTTCAACTATTTCAACGTGCAATTTTCATCTTTTACAATTCGAGTAGCTTATCCCATGCCATGCAAGACGCTATGTCTTGGAAATGATGGTTTTGAAGACCATGAAAATTTTGAAACAAAGAAAATTCACGTAAGGACCCATCATGATGTGGATTTTGAAGTAAAATTGTATAATTCTGAGAGCGTAGCCCATTCTGGTTGCAAATATTGGGAAGCACTTTGCAAGATGTATGGTTTTTATGATGGTATGCTTGTCATCATGGATCTTGGTGATCCTAACATCGACCAAGACAATATGGACATTTGGGTCCTTGTTGATACGCTTCCAATTCTACTGTTATGTGAGTTTCTCAAACATAGTTATTATCTAATTTATATTTTTCATTTCAAAATAGTTGACAGCTTATTTTCATTTTTCAAACAATGTGCGGAACATGGTAGACAGAACCTACTACACCGATGGCTTCGAGTTAACTTATCAGGAGAAAAATCATCTGGTCGCATTTTGTACTGATCTTGAGAATTACAATATCTATAATAAAACTCCTCCACATTATGGTCAATACGTGCCACTAGTGCACGTGTTGAACTACGGTAACATCCATGAAGATGCCATGGTAAGATTTTTTACTATTACGACATCCATGCATCTTTTGCATAAAGTCTTTTAAAACTTAACTACATTGCTAACTAGGAAGTTATTACTATGTTTTTCAACAAAAAATCCCGGATGATTGTGTGCCTCATCTGATGTATCTGAATGGTTGTCTTGATGTTTTGAACATACAGCTAGGTCTTCCTACAAATCTGACATGTCCATATCGGATTTCTAAAAGAAGTGGAGACATGAAAATCACAGAATGGAAAAAATTGTATGGACAGTCGTAAGGTGGTACTTGGAAGCAAAAGGAAGCGAAGCGTGAGAATTTGGAGACAGTATGATCTCCATTCTCCATAATGGAGAGTCAGGGCCTATATTGTTTTATGCTATTTTACCGTAAAGAGGGTATTTAGGTCCTACCTAATACTGATGATCATGTGCTAAGAACAATTAATTTGGGATGGTTCGATGACTATGAGGATGATGATCGTATGACTTGTTATAAATAACGAGTAGAAGTTGTATGGTGATGATTAGTAGGACTTGTTATTATGATGAAGCATGATGCGAGCATGAAGAGTTTTTATATATCAGTGGGTGAAATGAACATGGATTGGATTGAAGTGAAGGCAACATGTGGTGCATGTCGAAAGTAGTACTAATCCAAACTTGATCAAGTTAGGATATTAGTATTATTTTCGACATGCACCACACATGTTGCCTTCACTTCAATCTAAGCCATGTTTAGGCATAGTAGTAGCATTGGTAAACCAAGCACGGAGATAAGAAAGAACACTTCTCTCTATTAGCTAGCTAACACCCTAAATTAACCCCCCAAAACCCCTAAACCACCCTCTTTCAAAAAAAACAAAAACCTCAGCTCCTGCCAGCTGTTGACGCGTGGATGCCTTTTGGTCCCGGTTGGTGCTACCAACCGGGACCAAAGGCCCTCCTGCCTGGGCTCGCCGCAGGGGCCACGTGAAGGCCCATCTGTCCCGGTTGGTGTAAGAACCGGGACTAAAGGTATAGCGCTTTAGTACCGACCCTTTAGTCCCGGTTCCCCAACCGGGACAAATAGGCCCTACAAACTGGGACAAATGACCCTTTTTCTACTAGTGTGTGTATGTCACACATCAAAGCCAATTGGCTGGATGAATTTCTATAAACCCTTACAATAAATAAAATATAAACTGGATAAACTCATCAGTTCATAATTAGCAGACCGGACCATGCACATTCTTATTATGAAAAGGGGTCATTCACACTAAATTTTACATTAGATATTTTCCATTTAAAGTATATCAGTACTAATACTAATATAGTTGTAGAAAGAGTACCTCTTTTTGCCTGGAATACAGGAGATAAGCTTTAAACATGTTAATCATCAGAAACTTAGCCATTTTTTTACATTCAATGTACTCTTCGGATAGAAGAATACCTAAAGTTGATGTTAGGATAGGACACGAGTCTTCAAAAACCGATATCGTAAGTAAAACTGGGTGAACTTCTACCAACCCCTTGCAAAATTAAAACAAAAAACTGGATAAACTTCTCCATAAAGCATATGGGCATAAATTATTTAGTTATGTATAGTAAAAATGGAATAAAATATTCTAGAATGTCTCTATTTTATAATGCAAACTTCATAGGACTTTTGATACAATTAAGCATTGTACAAATGGATATGGTAAAGACACAAACTTGGAATAATGGTGCAAAAAAGGACAATAGGAACATACAAAATGAGCCCCAAAAGGTTAACATTATCAGAAGTATAAATTGATTTAGGGCCGTACACTATAGCAAGGATAAGCAATGGCATTTAAAGCAATCAAAAGAGGTTAAATCGTAATATGAACAATATCAGGGAAAAAAGTATCCAACAATATTTGATTTAAGAACAACCTCATGTCATACATGCATGAGAATAACGCCAAATTCACAAATCAAAATCAATATTAACATGTAGGACAATGTCAATTATAACAGTGCGAGCCCATATAACAGTTAACCGATTTATACTGATTACAATCGGTTCAATTTTACACATAGAAGCATTCGACATAGTGATCCTAAAGGCAATGCCTTCAATTATAACTGTGCAGTTGCGAATTGAAGTGGATTAGTTTATGGTAAATTGAATTAAAATAGAGTAAATGTTTCCCATAAATGCAATAAATCCTGAAAAAACTAATCGATGGCCGAGATTCAGGATAAAAATGGAATGGGGCTCAGCTAAATTGGGATCAATTGCTTTTAGAAAAATAGAATATAGCTAAATCAGTGCACGCCCAAGGCCAGAGAAATTATTGATGAAAGTATCATCCATTAAAAATTGTGTTCATTTTGGATTTTTCGTTCACATGTGAGCATCAAGTATCTAAACATGAGCTTCACATACATTAAAAAAAATATGAAAATGAATAAGTATACTGAGTGTCTAAGCATGATAAAAATGGAGGATGGTAGAAGCTGCAATACCAGCTTCTTGATAATCCCAGCGTTTAGACTAATGTAGCAACATGGCGTCTCAGTAGACAATACTCGGCAAGCACCAAATTGTTCTGGCTAGTGAGGCCTTGTGAATTGCTTCAGAACCAAGGATGCTAACTAATCGATCCATTTGTCGATCTCTCTCACAAGCTGCCACTTGACACAGCAATTGCAATTTAAGTTACAGCTTACAGGTTAGTAAAACTTAAACTGACGACGAACAAAAAGTAGCTCCAGCTCAAGCTCCTGCTTGAAACTCATACCATTTCTATTACAATTTGTAGAACTACCTAACCTGCAAATGGTACTAATTGTTAGAAGTAGATTGTCTTTAAGATCTAAGCACGATAAAAATGGAGGATGGTAGAAGCTGCAATACCAGCTTCTTGATAATCCCAGCGTTTAGACTTATGTAGCAACATGGCGTCTCAGTAGACAATACTCGGCAAGCACCAAATTGGTCTGGCTAGTGACGCCTTGTGAATTGCTTCAGAACCAAGGATGCTAACTAATCGATCCATTTGTCGATCTCTCTCACCAGCTGCCACTTGACACAGCAATTGCAATTTAAGTTACAGCTTATGTTGGGACAAACTCACCGACGCAAACGATCCCGGATAGAAGTAGACGAAGTAGACACCATAATTTTTCCGGCGACGAACGCCGCGGCGCATGAACACCTGTATCTTGGCTTTATTTCTCACAATGACTCAAACACATACATAAAGATACACACGCAGCACAATCCTGAAGAACTCTCACGTCAACCGGGCACACACCACGGTCCCGACGGAGACTACATCTTCCTTAGGCCCCTCTCATGTTGCCTCTCTATCTGGACACATACCCCATTCGGTGGCACATACCGCACTCGATCAATACACATGAGAGCTATTTATACCCGGTGCACACACACCTAGCTAGCTACCACACACGCAAGACCCGGCCACCACTAGCACGTACTCAGGGCCGGCTCACCTACTAACTAACTAACTCATGCATGACTAGGCCATCACGCCATGAAGCTAGGTAACCAACTAACCACCTGGACGAAGCACCACGCGCTGGACTAACAAACTGCCACGGCCAAGGATGGGTGCACGCGCATATCCATCTGATGCATGCACTACATGTCTACATCCGTCGGTCTCCACAACGGCACACGACCTGGCCAGAACAACACACACATGCATGAACTGCCGCACGCACACGCCATACACTCACGCCACGTTACTGCGTCCCGCACGTCCCGTCCATTCCGTGCGCATTCGACGTGCCCGACGAGTCCGACCACATACGTCGTGGCTTATTCTAACACACACCCCCTAAGCCACGACCTAGAAGAGTTCGTCGTCGTCGACGTTGTAGCCGCTATCGCCCTGATGTCGCTGCCAAGCCTGCCACCATGCCGTCATGCCCTTCGCGCGTAGTCCCCACGTCCCCGCGCTCCCGGCCCGCGCTCCCGCCGCGCACGTACGCGATCTGCGCAACCAGATCCAGCGCCTCGACGCGGTCCACTCCCACGGTCTCGACGCGCCCGACGCGTCCGGTGCGCACCCATAACACGCACCGGTCGCGTCCGGCTTGCCGCCGCGCTTATTGCCCTGCACCGCTGCGCCGTCAACCACAGCGCAGCGCCTCCACGGTCGTCGCGCCGAGCCGCCGCGGCCTCTGCGACACCACGCAGGTCCTCCGCGACCTCCTCGACTCCGCGACCGCCGCTGCTCGTCGCGCGCACGGCATCACGCCACATCGCCGTGGACTCGCCGCGCGTTGCCGACGCCACGCGCTCACCGCACGCCCGGCATCACGCCGCACCGTCGTGGACTCGCCGCGCGATGCCGACGCCACGCGCTCGCCGCGCGCCGTTGCCAAGACCTTCATGTCCGCCGCGCACCGCGGGCACCGCGGACGCTGCTGCGCACCACGGCCGCCCCTCGAATCTAGCTCTGATACCAAGTGTTGGGACAAACTCACCGACTCAAACGACGCCGGATAGAAGTAGACGAAGGAGACACCATAATTTTTCTGGCGCACAAACGCCTGTATATTGGCTTTATTTCTCACAACGACTCAAACACATACATGGAGGTACACACGCAGCACAACCCGAAAGAACTCTCACGTCGATCGGGCACACACCACGGTCCCGACGGAGACTACATCTTCCTTAGGCCCCTCTCATGTTGCCTCTCTACCTGGGCACATACCCCACTCGGTGGCACATACCACACTCAATCAATAGACATGAGAGCTATTTATACCCGGTGCACACACACCTAGCTAGCTACCACACACGCAAGACCCGGCCACCACTAGCACGTACTCAGGGCCGGCTCACCCACTAACTAACTAACTCATGCATGACTAGGCCATCACGCCATGAAGCTAGGTAACCAACTAACCACCTGGACTAAGCACCACGCGCTGGACTAACAAACTGCCACGGCCAAGAGTGGGTGCACGTGCATATCCATCTGATGCATGCACTACATGTCTACATCCGTCGGTCTCCACAACGGCACACGACCTGGCCAGAACAACATACACATGCATGAACTGCCGCACGCACACGCCATACACTCACGCCACGCTAGTGCGTCCCGCCCGTCCCGCGCGCATCCGACGCGTCCGATGAGTCCGACCACACACGTCGTGGCTTATTCCAACAACTTACAGGTTAGTAAAACTTAAACTGACGACGAACAAAAGGTAGCTCCAGCTCCAGCTCCTGCTTGAAACTCATACCATTTCTATTACAATTTGTAGAACTACCTAACCTGCAAATGGTACTAATTGTTAGAAGTATATTGTCTTTAAGATAGAGATAAGAGTTAGAGATACAATATATTAAATCATGTATGACTTGCCCTCTATTTCAAGTCTCTCTCCCTCACATGTACATTTATATATACCCTACACAAGGGTCAGATCAATACAACGAATATTATCATCCTATAATTTTCTACATGGTATTAGAGCGGTTAGTCTCACGACGCCGATTTTAAATTTTCTCCACCACTTCCGCAGCGCGCCGCCCTCGGAGAGATTAATTTTCTCGCCTCGGCAGCGCAGCACCCGATCCCATCAAAGATTGGATCGGTTCTGTAGTTTAGATATTAGATCAATCCTATGTTGGAATTTGCTAGTGGGCTTTTGGCCTGAAGCCCAACTAAAATTCTGAAATTCTCTTGGCCCATTCATGCACACTTATGAGTAGTGTGAGTGATACTAAAGTTTAGTCCCACCCCATAAGTTGAGAGAGAGTTGCACCTCTTTATAAGGTGAGCTCTTCTATCACTTGTATGAGCATGAGAATAGGAGACCTACACGCGCGCTCCTCCTCCTCGCTCGCCTCGCCTCATCAGGACGCGCCGCGGGTTGCGGGAATAAGCCGACCGAGGACAGAGCTATGCACATATTCTATATTTTTGCTGCTCGGGAATAATTAATAAGTCATTAATTAATAATTAATGGATGCATTAATTACTCAGTCGTTTCCGATCCTTTTGGATCGTGGGGTTATTACTTGGACGTGGGGGTTTTCTCCACGACCTACCCGGCCCGCATTATATAGTAAGGCAGACGTCTACCCTTGCTGCCGCCGTATCATATGTTTCACACCACCGTTCCAGAGCATTGCGCCGCCATGCAAGTCTTCTCCATCCTTCCTTCCGGTGTGCACCGCCAGAAGGGACAGCAGGCCTCCGGAACCCCGCCTCTCGTGATCCTGTACGGGAGAGGGGCGATCAGGTTTTTGGGGAGAGCACTCGCGCGAGCTGGCAGCGACGACTTCGCCAACGACAACTTCTTCCCCGAAGTCGGCAACCTCATCCTTGACGACATGGGCGACAACATCAACGTCGGCCGTGCTGCTCCCGCTGCATCGTATGTGATCCTATCCTTCTTGTTTGAGATCGTGGTAGAATTCATGTTTCTAGTATGTGCTTTAGATGTGATATGTTCATCTACTATGGTAGTTCGCCATCTTTGCTAGTGCTTTCATGATTTATCTTCTGTTTATTCAGATTAAATCTCATAGTAATTTGCTCATATTCTCACAATCCAAAAACCTGAATATAGGCAATTTAACCGAGTGGTTTTGCTGCGCATTTGAAGCCGCCTACCTTTAAGGGGGTACAATATAAGAGGTGGCGCACGAGAGCAGTCTACTGGTTTCAGACCATGTGCTGCTATGACGCCACTGAGGGCTAGCCTGAGGGCGATCTTAATCCAGCACAAATGGAAGCTTTTGAGAAGATCAATACTCTCTTTAAAGGTGCCCTTCTAAGTGTTCTTGATGATTCCATTGTGGATTCGTATATGTCGGTTGACAATGGCAAGGACATGTGGGATGCGTTCGAGGCCAAGTTTGGTGCCTCGGACGCCGGCGGCGAGTTGTACGTCATGGAGCAATTCTATGACTACAAGATGACTGATGAGCGATCTGTTGTACAGCATGCTCATGAGATACAATCACTCGCCAAAGAACTTGAGTACTTTAAGTGTGTGTTGCCAGACGAATTTGTTGCCGGGGGCATCATTGCCAAGCTTCCACCTTCGTGGAACATTTTTTCTACTTCCCTGAAACACAAGAGACAGGAGTTTTCCCTTTTATATCTCATTGGTACTCTTTATGTTGAAGAGAAGGCGAGATCAAAAGACACACGTGCTCGAGTTGCTGTGGGAGCTTCTAGTGCCCACATGGTACAGAAGAAGAACTTCAAGCCCAACAAGTTCAAAAACAACAAGAACAAAACTCAGGGCAAAGGCAAGTTTGACGCAAAGAACAAGCTGTCACATTCTACCAACTTCAAGAAGAATTATCACAAGAAGGGGAAGGGACTTTGTCATGTCTGCGGTGATCCTAATCACTGGGCTTCGAAGTGTCCTAACCGCTTTGAGGAGCGTGAACATGAGAAGAGCAGCAAGTCTGCTAATGTTGTCATCGGTGATACTGATATGAAGGAATCTGGGTACGGTATTCTTCCTACCATCCTTTCAATATTTCAATCTCCTGATTGGTTAATTGACACCGGTGCCAATGTACATGTTTGTGATGATGCCTCCATGTTTTCTTCTTACCAGGCCACAGGGACTTATCCCGTGCTAATGGGGAATGTGTCACATGCCATTGTTCGAGGTGTCGGTACGGTTGATCTGAAGTTTACTTCAAGGAAGACCGTGCGTCTGAAGAACTTTCATTAGGTGCCGTCCATCAATAAGAATCTCGTCAGCGGTTCCCGTTTATGTCGAGATGTTTTTAAGTTGGTTTTTGAGTCCAATAAAGTTGTAATTTCCAACTGTGGACAATTTGTTGGAAAAAGCTATGAGTGCGGAGGCTTGTTTCGCCTATCTTTGTCAGATATTTGCACTAAAGTTATTAATAATGTTTGGCACAATAATGAATCCGATATTTGGCATTCACGACTTTGTCATATTAACTTTCATTGCATGATGTGGCTAGCCAATACGAATTTAATTCTGAAAATCCCTACTGTCAAAGGCTCCAAGTGCCAAGTATGTGTGCAAGCTAAGCAACCTCGCAAGTCCCATAAGACTGCAAAGGCAAGAGACTTGGCGCCACTAGAGCTTATACATTCTGATCTTTGTGAGATGAATGGTATGTTGACAAAAGGTGGAAGAGATACTTCATGACGCTGATTTACGACTCCACTAGATATTGTTATGTGTATCTTGTGAAATCAAAAGATGAGGCTTTAACTTTCTTCAAAAACTATTAAGCTGAAGCAGAGAACCAACTTGATCGGCAAATTAAACGACTAAGGTCTGATTGTGCACTACTAGGGAAAAGCTTATACACAGAAACTTAGCAGAAGCACGGTTTAAAAATAGACGTTACTGTTAAATAGCGGTAGTGCGCTTTATAAAACTGCGCTACTTATATCCCTTTAGTAGTAGCGCTCTAGTAGAGAAGAGTGCTACTACTAAAATTGCGAGGGCATTGCCTCCAGACTAGGTATAGTAGTTGCGCTCTTTCCATAGATGAACTACTTCTAAAGTACTTATGAGTAGCACGTTTCACCAAAACACGCTGCTGCTTAGCATCGCCCCCTCTTGCAACTAAGATTAGTCCCATACTGCTAAGCGAACAGGGTTTTTACCACCTTAAATATGTTACTTCTCAAACTATCACAACCACTTGGACTTTATTGAACTCTATGTGTAGAATTTGTGGCTGCAATATCAGTCTTCTCCGGTTTCTAAACCAGTGAGGACTCATATTGACAATTCAGATTGTACACAAAAAGATCATTGATGATCAATGTATTTTATGTATATTTTTACAAGCTTACACATAGCAGTAGCGCATTTTATCAAAAGGCGCTACTGCTAGGGCGTTTAGCAGTAGCGCATTTCCCTATAGCGCACTACTGTTAGGCCATTCTATCTTCCCCAACCGACCGCCCCTCACTCTCCTCTCTCCACTCACACTCACATTCACTCGATCTCCCCC
>NC_053026.1:533099123-533167932 GCF_003073215.2 Triticum urartu | reverse complement strand
AGGGTGCCACTGGATAGAGGGGGTGAAATCGCTTGACAACGATATAAAGATCATTGGAATCGGAGTTACGGTTTGGAAATGGCAAGCGTTTTAAGATATGACACCGGTCTGCGATTTACAGCAAGTAGGCATCTAAATGCAACGAAATGAACATGCTACAGCCACCAAACATGAAAACAAAATACATGGCAGTGATGTACACAAGATGGTTAACAAAACACTAGCACTGAGCCATAGGCAAATTCATCCATTAAGAGGTTCAAACAAGCATGGCAAAAATGAATATGCAAAACAGATTCCAGACTTAGTGAAATTAACACTAGCCTGAAATTTCAGATCACGATGCTCTCTTCGGAGCAGCAAAACAACATGATAAAAGACCTGAACATGACAAGTAAGAATATGGCATGGAGCTACTCAACAAGCTTAACAAAACACCCAAAGTGACCTGGGGCCAAAAGGGTTCACAAAATACTCTACCGAGCTCACGAACATAGCTCGAACACAATCAGTTTTCAGACTTAGTGAAAACTGAGACATGCTGAAATTATAACTCACGAAGGCATGTAAACGAGCTCGATGCACTCACTACGGTGCAAGTCATAGCAAGGCAAGCATATAACCAGCAAGAAGGCACAATATGCTAGCTACACATGGCAAGAACAAAGGCATAGCATGCATGAAACACTAACGGTAGCATCGGCAAAATCGCAAACAAGTTGACGATCTGCCCAGATTAACAACGAAGCAAAAGTTGAGCTCGATTGAGTCAACCTAGAGCACTTCACATATGCAAACAAAGACATGGATGGATAGAGCATAACATAAATATCAAAACTCCCTTACTGATCATCCTCAAAAGAGGCACGGATCACTAGGAAACAAGCTGGACATATAGCATCACGAACTAAAATATCCCAGACTTAGTGAAAATCACTAAGTCCCTGAAATCAGCAATCTCAGGTACCTCTCTTCGCAAGCTTGCACAAGACAACACACACATCCTAAAAATGCATGGGTGGCACCTCTGGAAAGAAGACAAAATTCTTAACAAAGCATCCCAAAGGGGCACAGGCATATCATGCACGGATTAAACATGGCAAAAATGACAAAAGTGCATGATGAACTAACGGATCTGCAATTTAACTCACGAAGCCTCCTTGTAACAGCATTTTGGGCAACAATATGACCTCAAATGCAAATGATGCAATGGAATGAAATGATGTACATGTCGATACGAAGATTTTGATATATTATATGCGCAAAACGGAGCTACGGTTGCGGAGATACGAGCAGTCAAACATCGCATAAAAACTAGGGTTTCTGGACAAAAGTCAATGGGGGGTTTGGATCTGAGATCTGGAACCGCACGGAACCCGAGGCGGCGCCGGAGCTACTGTTCACCGGCGACGACGGCGCGGATGTCGAGGACGGCGGCCGGCGGAGGCGAGGTCGCCGGCGTGGAGGGAGAGGAGGCCGGAGTGGGAAGTGGCTGCGGTCGGCCGCGGCGCCGGCGGTTGGAGGAGGCGGCGGCGCGGCTCCCGGTGGCGGCGGTCCGCTCCGGCCGGCGGGGCGCGGCGGCGGCGGAGAGGTGGGGCGATGGCGGCGGCGAGCTCCGGCGCCCGGGGCCGGAGAAGACGAGCGGCGCGCGAGCGCGAGCTCTCTGGCCCGGCGAGGCGCGGGGAGGGCCCGCCTCGGGCCAACGGGCCGGCGGCGGTGGTGGATCTGGGACGCCACGTGGCGGCCAACCACTAGTGCGGGGGCGGCGGCGCGATCTGTCCGGCCGGGTCGGACGTGTCCGGCTCGGCGCGGGGATTTTTTTAGGGTTCGGAGGTAGGGGAAGATCCGGAAAACGGGAGGGGGGGTTTAAATAGGCATAAGTGGAGCTAGGAGAGTCCAAATGAGGTGCGGTTTTCGCCCACGCGATCGTGATCGAACGCTCTAGGACATGGAGCAGAGTATGGTGGGTTTTAGGCCAAATCTGGGGGTGTTGGGCTGCAACACACACGAGGCCTTTTCGGTCCCTCGGTTAACCGTAGGAGTATCAAACGAAGTCCAAATGACACGAAACTTGACAGGCGGTCTACCGGTAGTAAACCAAGGCCGCATGGCAAGTCTCGGTCCAATCCGGAAATGTTTAATCCCCACACACGAAAGAACGCTAGAAAAGGCCACCGGAGGAGAACGAAGCGCCGGAATGCACAACGGACAACGGGGAAAATGCTCGAATGCATGAGAAGAATATGTATGCAAATGCAATGCACGAGATGACATGATAAGAGATGCACGAAAAAGAAAACAACACACGGAGACAAAGACCCGAACCCGAGAAATAAATATAACTTAGCGCCGGAGACGGCAAGAGTTGGATACAAACATGGAAAGTAAATCTGGGGCGTTACATTACTAGAGTCAGTAATCTAGTTCACATCGCTATGTGATTAACACCCAAAGAGTACTAAGGTGTGATCATGTTTTGCTTGTGAGATAATTTTAGTCAACGGGTCTGTCACATTCAGATCTGTAAGTATTTTGCAAATTTCTATGTCTATAATGCTCTGCACAGAGCTAATCTAGCTAATTGCTCCCACTTTCAATATGTATCCAGATTGAGACTTTGAGTCATCTGGATCAGTGTCAAAACTTGCATTGACGTATCCTTTACGACAAACCTTTTGTCGCCTCCATAATCGAGAAACATATCCTTATTCCACTAAGGATAATTTTGACCAATGTCCAGTGATCTACTCCTAGATCACTATTGTACTCCCTTGCCAAACTCAGGGCAGGGTATGCAATAGGTCTGGTACACAGCATGGCATACTTTATAGAACCTATGGCTGAGGCATAGGGAATGACTTTCATTCTCTCTCTATCTTCTGCCGTGGTCGGGTTTTGAGTCTTACTCAACTTCACACCTTGTAACACAGGCAAGAACTCCTTCTTTGACTGTTCCATTTTGAACCACTTCAAAATCTTGTCAAGGTATGTACTCATTGAAAAACTTATCAAGCGTCTTGATCTATCTCTATAGATCTTGATGCTCAATATGTAAGCAGCTTCACCGAGGTCTTTCTTTGGAAAACTCTTATTCAAATATCCCTTTATGCTATCCAGAAATTATATATCATTTCCAATCAATAATATGTCATCCACATATAATATCAGAAATGCTACAGAGCTCCCACTCACTTTCTTGTAAATACAGGCTTCTCCAAAAGTCTGTACAAAACCAAATGCTTTGATCACACTATCAAAGCGTTTATTCCAACTCCGAGAGGCTTGCACCAGTCCATAAATGGATCGCTGGAGCTTGCACACTTTGTTAGTTCCCTTTGGATCGACAAAACCTTCTGGTTGCATCATATACAACTCTTCTTCCAGAAATCCATTCAGGAATGCAGTTTTAACATCCATTTGCCAAATTTCATAATCATAAAATGTGGCAATTGCTAACATGATTCGGACAGACTTAAGCATCGCTACGGGTGAGAAGGTCTCATCGTAGTCAATCCCTTGAACTTGTCGAAAACCTTTTACAACAAGTTGAGCTTTGTAGACAGTAACATTACCATCAGCGTCAGTCTTCTTCTTGAAGATCCATTTATTCTCAATTGCTTGCCGATCATTGGGTAAGTCAATCAAAGTCCATACTTTGTTCTCATACATGGATCTCATCTCAGATTTCATGGCCTCAAGCCATTTTGCGAAATCTGGGCTCACCATCGCTTCCTCATAGTTCGTAGGTTCATCATGGTCAAGTAACATGACCTCGAGAACATGATTACCGTACCACTCTGGTGTGGATCTCACTCTGGTTTACCTACGAGGTTCGGTAGTAACTTGATCTGAAGTTACATGATCATCATCATTAGCTTCCTCACCAATTGGTGTAGGAGTCACAGAAACAGATTTCTGTGATGAACTACTTTCCAATAAGGGAGCAGGTACAGTTACCTCATCAAGTTCTACTTTCCTCCCACTCACTTCTTTCGAGAGAAACTCCTTCTCTAGAAAGGATCCATTCTCAGTAATGAATAACTTGCCTTTGGATCTGTGATAGAAGGTGTACCCAACATTTTCTTTTGGGTATCCTATGAAGACGCACTTCTCCGATTTGGGTTTGAGCTTATCAGGTTGAAACTTTTCCACATAAGCATTGCAACCTCAAACTTTAAGAAATGACAACTTTGGTTTCTTGCCAAACCACAGTTCATACGGTGTCGCCTCAACGGATTTAGATGGTGCCCTTTTTAACGTGAATGCAGCTGTCTCTAATGCATAACCCCAAAACTATAGTGATTAATCGGTAAGAAACATCATAGATTGCACTATATCCAATAATAGTACGGTTATGACGTTCGGACACACCATTATGCTGTGGTGTTCCAGGTGGCATGATTTTGTGAAACTATTCCACATTGTTTTAATTGAAGACCAAACTCGTAACGCAAGTATCCGTCTCCGGGATCAGATCATAGAAACCTTATTTTCTTGTCACGATGATTTTCCACTTCACTCTGAAATTCTTTGAACTGTTCAAATGTTTCAGATTTATGTTTCATCAAGTAGATATACCCATATCTGCTCAAATCATCTGTGAAGGTCAGAAAATAATGATACCCGCCGCGAGCCTTAACACTCATCGGAACGCATACATCAGTATGTATTATTTCCAATAAGCCAGTTGCTTGCTCCATTGTTCCATAGAACGGAGTTTTAGTCATCTTGCCCATAAGGCATGGTTCGCAAGCATCAAGTAATTCATAATCAAGTGATTCCAAAATCCCATCAGCATGGAGTTTCTTCATGCGATTTACACCAATATGACCTAAACGGCCGTGCCACAAATAAGTTGCACTATCATTATTAACTTTGCATCTTTTGGCTTCAATATTATGAATATGTGTATCACTATGATCGAGATCCAACGAACCATTTTCATTGGGTGTATGACCATAGAAGGTTTTATTCATGTAAACAAAACAACAATTATTCTCTAACTTAAATGAATAACCGTTTTGCAATAAACATGATCAAATCATATTCATGCTCAACACAAACACCAAATAACATTTATTTAGGTTTAACACTAATCCCGAAAGTATAGAGAGTGTGCGATGATGATCATATCAATCTTGGAACCACTTCCATCACACATCGTCACTTCACCCTTAACTAGTCTCTGTTCATTCTGCAACT
This sequence comes from Triticum urartu, assembly GCF_003073215.2. Taxonomy (NCBI): domain Eukaryota; kingdom Viridiplantae; phylum Streptophyta; class Magnoliopsida; order Poales; family Poaceae; genus Triticum; species Triticum urartu. The sequence continues at coordinate 533,162,730 of NC_053026.1, read as the reverse complement.
CCCGTTTTGAGTTACTACTCTTAGCAACTGAACCAGTATCAAATACCGAGGGGTTGCTATAAACACTAGTAAAGTACACATCAATTACATGTATATCAAATATAGCATTGTTCACTTTGCCATCCTTCTTATTCGCTAAATACTTGGGGCAGTTCCGCTTGCAGTGACCAGTCCCTTTGCAGTAGAAGCACTTAGTCTCAGGCTTAGGTACAGACTTGGGCTTCTTCAATTGAGTAGCAACTTGCTTGCCGTTCTTCTTGAAGTTCCCCTTCTTCCCTTTGCCCTTTTCTTGAAACTAGTGGTCTTGTCAACCATCAACACTTGATGCTTTTCTTGATTTCTACCTTCGTCGATTTCATCATCATGAAAAGCTCGGGAATCGTTTCGTCATCCCTTGCATACTATAGGTCATCACGAAGTTCTACTAACTTGGTGATGGTGACTAGAGAATTCTATCAATCACTATTTTATCTGGAAGATTAACTCCCACTTGATTCAAGCGATTGTAGTATCCAGACAATCTGAGCACATGCTCACTGCTTGAGCTATTCTCCTCCATCTTTTAGCTATAGAACTTTTGTTGGAGACTTCATATCTCTCAATTCGGGTATTTGCTTGAAATATTAACTTCAACTCCTGGAACATCTTGTATGTTCCATGATGTTCAAAACGTCTTTGAAGTCCCGATTCTAAGCCGTTAAGCATGGTGCACTAAACTATCAAGTAGTCGTCATATTGAGCTAGCCAGACGTTCAGAACGTCTGCATCTGCTCCTGCAATAGGTGTGTCACCTAGCGGTGCATCAAGGACATAATTCTTCTGTGCAGCAATGAGGATAATCCTCAGATCACGGATCCAATCCGCATCATTGCTACTAACATTTTTCAACTTAGTTTTCTCTAGGAACATATAAAAATTAAATGGGGAGCAACATCGCGAGCTATTGATCTACAACATAGATATGCTAATACAATCAGGACTAAGTTCATGATAAATTAAAGTTCAATTAATCATATTACTTAAGAACTCCCACTTAGAAAGACATCCCCCTAATCTTCTAAGTGATCACATGATCCAAATCAACTAAACCATAACCGATCATCACGTGAAATGGAGTAGCTTTCAATGGTGAACATCAATATGTTGATCATATCTACTATATGATTCACACTCGACCTTTCGGTCTCAGTGTTCCGAGGCCATATCTGCATATGCTAGGCTCGTCAAGTTTAACCTGAGTATTCTGCGTGTGCAAAACTGGCTTGCACCCATTGTAGATGGACGTAGAGCTTATCACACCCGATCATCACGTGGTGTCTAGGCACAACGAACTTTGGCAACGGTGCATACTCAGGGAGAACACTTTTATCTTGAAATTTAGTGAGAGATCATCTTATAATGCTACCGTCAAACAAAGCAAGATAAGATGCATAAAAGATAAACATCACATGCAATAAATATAAGTGATATGATATGGCCATCATCATCTTGTGCTTGTGATCTCCATCTCCGAAGCACCGTCATGATCACCATGGTCACCGGCGCGACACCTTGATCACCATCGTAGCATCGTTGTCGTCTCGCCAATCTTATACTTCCACGACTATCGCTACCACTTAGTGATAAAGTAAAGCATTACAGTGCAATTGCATTGCATACAATAAAGCGACAACCATATGGCTCCTGCCAGTTGCCGATAACTCGGTTACAAAACATGATCATCTCATACAATAAAATTTAGCATCATGTCTTGACCATATCACATCACAACATGCCCTGCAAAAACAAGTTAGACGTCCTCTACTTTGTTGTTGCAAGTTTTACGTAGCTGCTACGGGCTTAAGCAAGAACCGTTCTTACGTACGCATCAAAACCACAATGATAGTTTGTCAAGTTGGTGTTGTTTTAACCTTCACAAGGACCGGACGTAGCCACACTTGGTTCAACTAAAGTTGGAGAAACTGACACCCGCCAGCCACCTGTGTGCAAATCACGTCGGTAGAACCAGTCTCGCGTAAGCGTACGCGTAATGTCGGTCCGGGCCGCTTCATCCAACAATACCGCCGAACCAAAGTATGACATGCTGGTAAGCAGTATGACTTATATCGCCCACAACTCACTTGTGTTCTACTCGTGCACAACATCAACGCATAAAACCTAGGCTCTGATACCACTGTTGGGGAACGTAGTAATTTCAAAAAAATTCCTACGCACACGCAAGATCATGGTGATGCATAGCAATGAGAGGGGGGAGTGTTGTCCACGTACCCTCGTAGACCGAAAGCGGAAGCGTTAGCACAACGTGATTGATGTAGTCGTACGTCTTCATGGCCCGACCCATCAAGCACCGAAACTACGGCACCTTCGAGTTTTAGCACACGTTCAGCTCGATGACGATCCCCGGACTCCGATCCAGCAGAATGTCGGGGAAGAGTTCCGTCAGCACGACGGCGTGGTGACGATCTTGATGTTCTACTGTCGCAGGGCTTCGCCTAAGCACCACTACAGTATTATCGAGGACTATGGTGGAGGGGGGCACCGCACACGGCTAAGAGATCAATGATCAACTATTGTGTCCATGGGGTGCCCCCCTGCCCCGTATATAAAGGAGCAAGGGGGAGGCGGCCGGCCTAGGAGGAGGGCGCACCAAGGGGGAGTCCTACTCCCACCGGGAGTAGGACTCCTCCTTTCCTTATTGGAGTAGGAGAGAAGGAACGAGGAGGAGATGAAGAAGGAAAAGGGGGCTGCACCCCTTGTCCAATTTGGACCAGAGGGGGGCCGCGCGCCTCCTTCCTTTTGGCCTCTCTCCTCTATTCCCGTATGGCCTAATAAGGCTCATATACTCCCCGGCGAATTCCCGTAACTCTCCGGTACTCCGATAAATACTCGAATCACTCGGAACCTTTCCGATGTCCGAATATAGTCGTCCAATATATCGATCTTTACGTCTCGACCATTTCGAGACTCCTCGTCATGTTCCCGATCTCATCCGGGACTCCAAACTCCTTCGGTAGATCAAAAATCATAAACTCATAATATAATTGTCATCGAAACTTTAAGCGTGCGGACCCTACGGGTTCGAGAACAATGTAGACATGACCGAGACACGTCTCCGGTCAATAACCAATAGCGAAACCTGGATGCTCATATTGGCTCCCACTTATTCTACGAAGATGTTTATCGGTCAAATCGCATAACAACATACGTTGTTCCCTTTGTCATCGGTATGTTACTTGCCCGAGATTCGATCGTCGGTATCTTAATACCTAGTTCAATCTCGTTATCGGCAAGTCTCTTTACTCGTTCCGTAATACATCATTTCGCAACTAACTCATTAGTTGCATTGCTTGCAAGGCTTAAGTGGTGTGCATTACCGAGAGGGCCCAGAGATACCTCTCCGACAATCGGAGTGACAAATCCTAATCTCGAAATACGCCAACCCAACATGTACCTTTGGAGACACCTGTAGAGCACCTTTATAATCACCCAATTACGTTGTGACGTTTGATAGCACACAAAGTGTTCCTCCGGTAAACGGGAGTTGCATAATCTCATAGTCATAGGAACATGTATAAGTCATGAAGAAAGCAATAGCAACATACTAAACGATCGAGTGCTAAGCTAACGGAATGAGTCAAGTTAATCACATCATTCTCCTAATGATGTGATCCCGTTAATCAAATGACAACTCATGTCTATGGTAGGAAACATAACCATCTTTGATCAACCAGCTAGTCAAGTAGAGGCATACTAGTGACACTCTGTTTGTCTATGTATTCACACATGTATCATGTTTCCGGTTAATACAATTCTAGCATGAATAATAAACATTTATCATGAAATAAGGAAATAAATAATAACTTTATTATTGCCTCTAGGGCATATTTCCTTCACACGCGTGCTCGACCGCCCGTGGGCGCTGGATGGCCGGGTCGAACAACCGCCCGAGGCGACAGAAGCTCGCCCACGCCCTCGCTCCGACGCTATGGGGCTTCACGCCACGAAGGCGTGCTGCCTCCGTTTGCCTGTCCGACACCAGAGGGCGAAGGGAGGAGCTGTCAGCCTCGTCGTCGTTGTGACGCTTCTGGCGGCGAACCGCCGAAACCCCCGCGACCGCCACGCCCTGCACCCGCGGACGCCATTGCCGCCAAGATCCGGTGGCCGAAGGAGCCGGAAATCGCTGCCGGAGGGCTGGATTTTGCGGTGCAAATGAATGCACAGAATGACGGATAGGAACCCTAAAATTACCCCGCGCCGGCATATATACCGGAGAGCCGGTCGGTACGGACCGCCCATAAAACATTTACAGGCCAGGCCTCATTTGCAAGATCTACGTGGGTCTTTTGTTTTTTTGTCATCCCGTATAATGTTCGGAAAAACGCAGTTGGCAGAGTTACACTGGATGTGCTAGAGATGCTCAAGGAGGAGAAGTCCGACAACGGCGGCGACGATGGCGGCGACGACGGCGACTACTCGGCGTTCAGCCAGTTTTTTTTAGATTAGTTATCTATTTTGCTATGTAATGAAAATCCGCGAACATGTCTAATATATGCCTAAGTTTGCCGCAATTTATCGTGTTTAGCCGAACTTTGCCGAACTATGCCGAAATTTGCTATACAAATTTTATTTTTAAACACGCCTGGGGGCGGCCCTGGGGCCGACGGCTGGGGACTAAGTCGTCTCCAGGCCTAATTTTTACGCTGGCTCATCCCAGACAGCGATTTTAGGCGCCCCCTGTGAGGCCAACGGGTGAAGATGCTGACGGTATGGGAACATCCCCTCACGCATCTCTACCTGTGTGTACTGCACTGTATCCATCTATCTACCACGGTAGGTCAAATAATTGAGGAGCCTCCCAATCCCAAGCAAAGCAAGCAAGACAGAGGGAGAGAGGGAGCGTCACGCGTCGGCCGCTCAGTGGCCACCAGCCGCAGTTTCCCTTTTGGGCTTGCGAGCTCACTGCGCTGCGCGCTTCACCCACACCCTCGGGCCCCAGTACGATCAATCAACCAAAGAAAAGAAGCACATTGGGGTCCGTCGGCGGCGGACCGGGCACCGGCGCGGCGGCGATCCATGGACATGGGCGAGCTCTTCAACCCAGGTGACCTGCCACCAACTCCCCGTCCATGGGCATTTGTGTTTTTTCCTTGTTTGGGAGACGCCGGCCGCCTTTTCTTGACACGGTCTGCGGTCGCCGTGCGTGCGTCCATGTCCAGGCTGCGGCGGGGCGGGCGGCGCCGGCTGCGACTGCGGGGACTGCGAGGAGTGGAGGCGCTACTGCTACTGGAACCACGACCACGGCACCAAGCAGTTCCTCCTCTTCGCCTCCCACGACAAAGATCATCTGGTCTGCTCACAACCCCTCCCCCTCCTACTCCTCCTTCGATCCATTCAGTTTCCTCTGTACATTTCTTGCGGCGCCAAGGGTTCAGTTTCAGGTTTTTTTGTTTTTTTGTGGGTGCTCAAGATTTCGCTGACAAAAATGTCAAATTTCATGAAAATGTTGCTGTGTGACGGATGCTAAAATCTGCCTGGTATAAAATTTGTTTCACAACATATGTATGAACAAGAGGCAGCAGGAGGAAGAACACTCTGTACTGCAACATATGTGCCATTTCAAACTGTTTATTGGTCAGTACTGCAAGTGGGAGATTCCAATGCTCCTAGAAAGGGGTTTTCCTGATTATTTGGGGGTGCTCAAAATTTCACTGAAAAAATGCTTAATTTGCTTCTTAGCTATTTTGTGTGCCTGTCATAGATAACATATACTCCCTCCGTTCCATATTACCCGTCGCTGATTTGTACTAAATCAGCGACGGGTAATATGGAACGGAGGGAGTACATGACAGAATTGAATTGCTTCAGGATATTTTACTTGGAACAACTGACTCACAACATATGAAGAGGAAGCAGCAAAACAACTAGTCTGCACATGTGTGTTGATACTGCAAGTGAAGCTAGCTACTAGTAGCTCTTGTGATTTAGTACACTACTGCCTGCGTGCGAACCACTTGTGATTTAGTACTGAACGCTGCCGATGCACTACATACCATGAGCCCGCTATTTATAAATTAATTAATCTTCACCAAAAATGACAATTTGGTAATTAAGTCGTCTCATTTAAATGTAAACTTGAACCGTTCAGCCTATAATGTGTGTTCCGGGCATACGAGTCTTTGCTTTGTTTGTTTTCCACATCCTCTGCTACTGCATGCAATCTGAATTGTATGGTCTGCATTTCCTGCATATAGTATGAAACTCAGTGCCCATAAACGCTGAAACCTACTCCCTCCGTCCCATAATGTAAGACGTTTTTTCACACTAGTGTAGTGTCAAAAAACGTCTTACATTATGGGACGGAGAGAGTATATCTGACTCTAACCAAAGTGAATCTTCTGACAGTGCATACCATGGGAGGTCTCAAGCCAGCTGAGAGATATGATCCCCGACTCCGAGCCTATCAAACTTGAAACTCCTGACGGTCGCACGTACAGTGTTAAATTCTTCAAGTTCGGCCGGATAACTCTTACGAGTGGGTGGCGGGGCTTTGTGGATGCAAATCACATAGAAGAGAACAACCCCATGTTGTTCGTGTACCGTGGGAATTCAACCTTTAAGGTTCAAATATTCAATTCATCCGGCCGCGACAAGTTTTTGCCCTGTTCTCAACCACCTTGCAATCATCGTGTGCTGAATGGTAAAGTGGATTAGAGTCTTCAAGTCTTAATGTTTTCTCTATGCTTTTGTGATTTTAATTGTAACATTTTTCTTGATGTGCAGAACAAGTGGTGCCTCATCCTGAACATGTTGATAGCTCAGCCCACTTTGGCTATACCATGTTGCCCGGGAGCTTTGTAACCAAAGCACAAGATGATAAATTGCTAGAATGGGCTAATACCATCAAGTCTGGATTTCCTCTTTTTGTGGCAGCCATGGACGAGAGCAATGTCAGCTTGATCGACTGCCATGTTGTAAGTTGCATGATGTTTTCTCAAATCATTTTTTGGTTATGTTAGTTATTCTATTCATGTTGATCAAGATTCTAGTATCTTTTAAACCATGGCTGTCTCTTGTTTGGCACATGCAGTACATACCACTGAGGCTTGTGGACCAGTTCAAAGAGGTTGTCAAGATAGTAGCCCTTGACAAGAGTATATACGTTGTTGGAGCAAAGAAGCACAATGAGGATCAAATCGTACTCCAATCTGGGTGGGATAGGTTTGTGACTGATCAGTGCATACAACAGAATGACTTCCTCATTTTCATAATTCAGGGGGAAACTCGCCTCAAAGTTCTCGTCCTTGACCCAAGCGGTAGTGAGAAAACTTTTGCCATGGGAAACTCTTCCAATGCCCAAGAAAAGCCACCACTCCCACCTACAGTTACTAACCAGAGTTCTGAGGACAATGAACTTACTGACCAGAGTTCTGACAATGAACTTACCGAACTGAGTTCTGACAATGAACTTACTGACCAGAGTTCTGACAATGAACTTACTGACCTGAGTTCTGATGATTATGAAGTCCTGGGAACAGACACTACAACGTCAAGGAGGGAGCAGAGGCCGCTACGAAGCTGTCGTGCAAAAGCTGAGAAGATGGGTTCAACATCCTGCCCTTCTACTAAATCAGATCATAGTATTATAGTTGCCCTGTGCACTTCTTTCCATTTGCCATATTTCAGACTATCGACTTGTGGTTGTCGTATGCTCACCACAAGAAAATATGGCATGTTTTTCAGGACACAAAGCTGGCAACTCGAATGAAGCGATTGGATCTGAAACGGCAGACGGTGTTTCGAAGCCAATACAGCTGGTGAGTTGAGAACTTCAGATAGCACGTGCAATATGCATAGTCCATTTCTCATCCAAAAGCTCGCAAAATTTAGAACCATTTTCTTGCTGAATTAGTCGTCGGCCTGAGAGAGATCCGATCGCCATCTTGACTGATGAGCTCATGTGTTACCTAAAACATGTGTTGAGCAGGATTACAGCAACTTCTCCCGAGTTAATACTGCATATGGAATGTTGGGATTATTTTCTTCAGTGAACCACTGTCTAAACCTCATACTCAGCTATGAATCCCTTTCAGAATGCATATAGTGAACTTGGGAATAAGGGCAAGTATGGGCACGCAAAGAAAAGGTGTTTGTACACATGGTGCTCATCTTAGCTGCATATATTAACTACCACCTCCGTCCCAAAATATAAGAACGTTTTTCAAGCTATGTTAGCTTGAAAAATGTTCTTATATTATGGAATGGAGGGATTATATACTCAGACGAAAGTTTGGTGATGCACAAGCTACATTACACAGCACGCAGATCCAGTGAAATCTACTACTCTTTACCATTGCAAATCCAATTACAGCGCACGTCCATGTATACAGTGAGTACAAAAGGGTAAAACTGTTACAAAAAAAACCGCGGCGAAACCGACCTTGCAACCTTCGCCTCTTCCTGCTTCCTATGCCTCAGCGAGAAGCGCATACCAATCTACTGCACCAACAGAGCAGAGTTCCTGCTCCTGTCGGTTGGCGAAGCACCAATGTGTAAGAACCTTCTTCTCTGGAAGGACGCTTCACGGCACCGTGCCGAAACATATAGCAGCAGGCAGTTTCAAGCACAAGAGTTGGGCTTTGCTGTTGACGTGGCGCCCTTGCTGATACATGCAAGTGCAGCTCTCAGAGGTAATATTTTGGCAGTTGGTCTCTATCGTCAATGGTCTCAAGGGCTGGCCTTCAGTTCCTCCTCAATCTGGTCTCAAGGGGATATCCCAATGGACAAGGTCTGAAAAACAATATGCTGAAACAAATTAACATGCAGTAGATGAAACAAAGCACAAATATGCAAAGTCAGCCATGAGAACTACTGAAAACTTTGCGTGGTGAAAAATAGAGGCGTTCATTACTCCCCATCACGACAAACTGGTATTCTAACAATGAGTAAAGAAAAACACGATCAATCCATGCACCTTATGAATGTTGAAGACTCGAGAAGTGGCTTCCCATCTGTAAAACAGCCTCCCGGATCCAGATGGAATCATAAAGCTGTATAATCAGACACAGTAACATAGTCCGCTCTTGTTTCAAGTCTAGAAATTAACCACTTTTGCTTGACTGTAGAGGAGCCACAGGTCATGTTTCTATTCCCAGGTACTCTTCAGCAAAAAGTTCATTGTTTTTTGCAAGCATGTCTGTCAGACTGCAGTCTATGTTTCTACTCTTTATTATCCAAAACCGTGGCTTTATCCTCCCCTCAAGAGAATAGCTGAAGTACCTTGGATATTCCACAACCGCTTTAAGTGGTTTCTTCATGGTTTGCAATAGAAAATCAATCTTTGGTTTCAGAACATGCTCAATACTGTACCCCAGAAGTGGGGAGAATCTAGAGATCATTGAGCAGACATCTTTCTTAGACAAGCCCATCCCCAGGAAGTAATTCATTCTGCAAACATAGCAATTAACACTTACGAATTAAGACATCGTCTTAGCGTATATATTGGACTAGTGAAAATCACATTATTAGACTTCAGATAAGCAGCAAATAGTAAACCAGCTATTGACTACAATGACTTGAGATCATAAACACAGTTGATCCTATCCTGTAAGTAGACATATTTCAAATTCTTTACCAATAGTGATGTGTTGGCGGTAGCTTGCTTAGCCAGTAGTTGTGATAGCAGGTCTTTACATGAGAAGTAACTGGGTTGCCGGAAACTTGAACACACAGTTTTACCTGAGCACAGTTTTTTAATAATTACTAGTTATGTCTCATGTGAAATTATGTGTTTATGTGCAAGGCTAATATGAAGCTTGGCGAAATTTAGGTGAAAATCGTCCATAAAGGCCCTAACTAAATACTCGTAGCTAGATGAGCAATGACGTAATGTCATTTACAAGTTTACAACAGTACACTTATCAACTGCATTGACTTAGACTTGGCAGTAAAACCAATTTTCTTTTTTGTCATACCTTGGTAGCAGTGTGCGATTTATGTCCAACAACAAAAGCTCTGGGTACTTCTTAATGATACGAGGAAGGTGACGCTCAGAAATACCAAAGTCAATAAGAAAGTTGATTTTCTTTTTGAGGGTATTCTCCACATCTGAAGCAAAAATTTCTGGAGAACGACAGACAATCTTTGCCACTGTTATCTTATCAAAACCCATATCTTTAAAAAAGGAAACAACCTGAGACACGAGGCAGGACGATTAGTACCAAGATAGCGAGTTACTGGAAGATATATAAGTAACTTTCAATGACTCAAGATCATCCCCAGATATGGATCACAATGTAACCAAAAGACTTGCTCCGTGGAACAACTACATACTGACAGGAAAGTATGCTATGAACCTAAAAGGACAGACCCAATGCTATGAACCTATATCAACAATTTAGGACTAGAGGTTGGCCACACATCCATGCCTCCTGAATCGTAATCCTAGGAATAATTGGGCAACAATGCAAAATTGCAAAACTCAAAACATAATGATGAAACCTGTTATCAATGTCAACCTAATGGAACATGTAGGATACTGACAAACAAATATCTACTGACAATTGATTGTTGCTTCCCAAAAGAAGAAAAAGAAAGAGCTAAAGCTAAGTAAAGAAGCTTTTCCACGACAAATGGAGTTTATATGGAAAACAACGCAAACGAACATACATACCTGCAAAAACTCATTAGGTTTTCTCAGCAGCAACTGTGGACTTGATGTAAGAACAGGAACCAACATTTTCTTACTGATGCCCAGATCATCAAACAGCACTAGAATTGAGTTCATTCTTGTTGTTGAACAACCCAGAATGTGAGGCCAACTTTTGACAGCAATGCCAAGAAATGTACTGGAAATCTGAAAGCAAAAACCTGATTTATGAACACTATCGTATCCAATTATGATAGAGTACAAACAAACACAGCATACAACAGATATCTTAAGCCATGCTGGCATAGTAGGATTATTTCCCCCCAGTTACCTTTCTTCTGTTGAAGAACAAAAGGGCCTGCTTGTAGTTTTCTATCACACTTGCAGAAAGAATCCATGGATACTTCAACAACATCCGACCAATATATTCCTGTTCTATGCCAGCCTAGGGAAAAAAAGGATAATATTACATTACTACACTTGTTGTCTAGAGAAAAAAATAATATTGCAGGTTCCAAAATCGTTCACAAACATAAGGGTTCAGTTGAGAATCATGTACTTTTAGCATACCTTCTCCCATGCATGAATCCTTGGCTTGATATCCTTTTCGACATCAGAAAGGATAATAGGAGGAAATGCCAGCAGAACTGATGGAATCCTCGGCTTGGGAACTCCAATGTGTTCAAGGAAATCAATTAATGCCTTAAGATGTTTGTCCTCTGAGCAGAGAAGAAGCATTGGAAATGATTCGATGAGATAGGGAAATGACACATCCCCATGTGCCAACATGCTCAGACCACCATGTCTGGCCTCCATCTGCAGTTATATGGTTTGAGAAACATAAAATTTCAAGAGACATTTAACGCCATGAAACTATGAAGAAACAGTGAAATTCTTTTACCAATGGGACACAATAACTGGACTGTGAAACTTACTTTTTCGAAAAATGACAGCGTACTCTGGAGTGCCTCATCTGCGGGTATTGACAAGTGCGCCATCATGCGCTTAGCATTCCGTCCGATTAGAGTTTCATAGCCACTGCTTGAAAACAGCATTTCCTTCAAGAACTTAACCTATGCACGAATAAAAAGCGTAAGTAAAGAATGCTGCAACCTACTGAACATATAAGATAGTAAAAAACAGTACTCCCTCCTATAAAGTTGTACTAAAACAGCGACAAGTAATATGGATCAGAGGGAGTACCACATTTGTCGAAAATAAAACATCTGACTCAGTCATAAACTCATAATCCATACAGTCGCAATATCAGACAGAGATGTGATGCCACCATTTACTAGTGTCAACGAAAATTTGCTGCACATTTTCTAATCTGATTAACAGTAAATGGTTAAAATAGTTTGGCATTTTACAAAACAGATGAAGCAATGGGTGGTGTAGTGTCGTCGCGTTTGAGCACGGGAAAATGCAGCGCAAACTGTAAACTCTGTTCTGTTCTAGTAATACAGAGATGATGTCCTAGATTGGGCAGCGTCCAAGATGGAACTTTTGACTACAGGAACGTATGCCATGGCCACTCACCCTGCGGATGAGCACGGGGAGGCCCTCGGCGGCGACGTAGGGCGCGATGAGCTTCGCGGAGGAGAGGCGCACGCCGAGGCTCTCGACGAGGGGAACGACGGCGCCGTCGCGCCGGCTCCGCCCCATGAAGTACACCTTCCTGCCGAACCCGAGCGCGCCCATCTCGGCGCCGGCGCGCGCGCCCGCCCCGGCGCTCCAGGACGCCCAGAGCCCGAGCTCGTCGAGCTCCCTGACGCCGTCGGCCAACATGGCGGCGTACCCCGGCGCGCGGGCCGCGATGGCGGCCGCGTCCTCCGGCGACGCGCCGTGGTCCCGCAGCAGCTCAGCCACCGCCGCCTCCGCCTCGCGCGGGTCGCCGCGGGCGGAGGAGAGGGAGCTCGCGGCGTGGGCCGCGGCCGGAGTGGTGGTGGTGACGGGGCGGCGGCGCGGGAGCCGGAGGCCGAGACGGAGAGGCGGGCGGGGCGGGCGCCCGCGGAGTGGAGGGGCCGGGGTGTAGGGGGGTGAGGGAGAGAGGAGCGCGGGAGTGGCAGCGGAGGTGGCCATGGCCATGGCGGAGGCGGAGCTGTTTGGCTTCAGAATTATCTTCTCTCCCTCCCCCTCCGAAGCCTGAACTCGAGGGAACACATTTCAGACGATTTTTTTTCCAGATAATTTCAGACAAATTTCAAGATCTCAATTTGCAGAATTTCATGAAGATGAGGTCTAGTAGAAAATTTTGCATTTCATGTCATTCTTATTCTGAGTATTTTTTTTATTGAAAAATGGTACACACAAGCACTCGCTTTCTTAAAAAATCACAAAAAAAAAGACTCGCCGAAAAGACTATGATTATGCATTCTGAAGATTTGTAGAGCACCTGGAACAATTCAGAAAGTAATATGATTAAATTGTGTTCAGAGAAAAACAAATGTTGCAGTTACGCATGAATGTTTGTCTTACTTTGTGAAGGATATACTTGATCGCAGTTTTGCATGAATTTCTTGCAGGTTAGCCATGTTATATACTATTATCATGCACATATATGATGTTTAGATTAATTTATAAGATGCAGAAATAAATAAGTCGTAAACTCTAACACTCGCGGTTGTGTGTAAAAAATCGACTCCCTTTTGTTCTTCTTCCATTTGTGGAATCTTATGGCATCTCCAAGGGCGTGCATCTGAAGTTATTAGCTGTCTATATTTTGACATGTCGGTGTCATCAAATTATCCGTTGAAAGCGAGACGCTCACATCCATCATTTGCCCCCTCTCCCCATTCGTCCGACAGAAATCAAACATAATTAAGCATACGAAGTTGCCATGCAGCTCAAACATGGTTGGGCGGCCACCATTGGCATCATCTTCGTACAAGGAGGACCTACCCAGTCGCCATTATGGTCACGGCGGCATCTCCAACTGGTTGCCACTGTGCGTCCACATAGAAGGGCTTTGGCCTTCGCGGCGTTCTTTTCGCTTGTTGGTCCGTGTCACGCTTCGAGACCCTAAAACCCTTCTCCGTCGCGGTTTGGCTGAGTAACCGATGGTGGGGGGCGTCACTTTCCTTCGTGTCTGGGATAAGGTCAGGGGCCATTCGACCGCGAGGTCCTAATTTCGAAGGACCTCTAGCGCCAACATTGGATCACGCAAGGAGGACGTAGTGCAGCGAGACAAGGAGGGTGTCGCAACATCCCCCGGGGAGCGCCATCGCAAGGTGGGGCGGAGGCGTGGACGACAAGCGGTGGCATGCCTCTGTCATCGACCACCGTAACGCCTCTTGGAGCACCCCCTCGAGCCGCCCAGAGCTTGGCTCGCTGGGAACGCTCGAATTGGCCATTTCCAGCGAGCTAGGCTGAATTGGGCAAAAAAGTGGGGCACGACGTACACCGTAGTGCAGGGAGAATCAGGTGAGGAGATGGTTGCAGAAGGAAATCAGCGGAGGCGGGATGGCATGAAATCTAGCCTCACCCGCCATTTACTCGGTCACCTCTTGCTTTAGGACAAGCCCTTCATCACTTCTTGGCATCGGCGCTGGCGGCGACTCAGATCTGCGCAAGCAGCGGCGGCATAACTTTTCAGCGACAGGAGCTACTTCCCCCCTTCTTATTGGACTTCATCTGGCCATCCTCATCTCAACCATGGCCTCCCCCTCCCGTGCTCTTTGTCGATTTCAAAACTAGTAAGCAACATACAACCCCCATCCTCTGTTAAGTCGTTTGTTAGGACGGTGTAGGATTGATTGCGCCATTGCTGACCACACTATCAATGTCGCCTAGGTTATGGAGGAACGGATGAAGCTGGTAGTTCTGGCAGTAGCACTAATAGTGGTAATTCAGGCCTGGATCATGTTGGTTCACAAGAAAGTTGTTCGTCGGAGTGACAAACCTATCATTCGCTATGTCCAATGTTAATCTGGAATCAAAAGAGAATATCGAATATGAACTACATGTCAACATCTAGAACTGCAATGACACAGAGGCTCTGTGGATGCTTCGAATGAAAAGAGCACCTTTTGCTAGGCTTGTGCAGACGTTCAGGAGGCAGGGGCTGCTAGAAGATATCATTTACACCACTGTGGAAGAGCAAGTTTCTATGTTCCTCCATGTTGTACTACCTTCGTCCTGGTTTAATGGCCCCCTTCGCATTTTGTGCTAAATTTTAACCTTAGATTTAACTAACAAAATGTTAATGCATATAACCAAAAATAATATCATTGGAAACTATGTTCAAATATGAATTCAATGATATAATTTTTGGTGACATGCATTATTACTTTCTTAGTTAAATCTATGGTCAAAATTTGGCTCAAAATACTAAGTGAACCAATAAACCAGAACAGATGTAGTAGGTCATAACCAGTGGTTCCGGGTTATCCACAACATGTTCAAGTGATCAATGGAGACCATTGCAGGTATTTCAGGCAAGTGTTGTATGTTGTTGGGGAGCTCAGAGGAGAAATGATCAAGTCACCAACCGAGCAAACTCCAAGCAAGATTTGCACTAGCCCAAAGTGGTATCCATATTTCAAGGTGGGCCCTACCCATAGTTCATCCCTTCACATGCTTGTCATGCCATTTTTACTCATGTGACTGCTAGAGTGCCGAGGTCACATGCCGCAATATACAAGGGTAGAAAGCACTACACAAACTAGAATGTTCTTAATGCGGTTGACTTCGATTTGAAGTTCACGTATGTGTTTGCTGGGTGGGAAGGATCAACCCATGATGCTAACATTATAATTGACAACATGTCTTGTCCTGATGGCATCGATATCCCCAATGGCAAGTTCTACCTAGGAGATGCTAGCTATGCATGTCGGCCTGGTGTTCTTCCACCCTTCAGGAAAACAAGGCACCATCTGAAAGAGTTCTCTGGTAGGAACTATCCTAGGACCGCACATGAATTGTTCAATCTCAGACACTCTAGCCTACGATTTATGGTCCAGAGGGCATTTAGAGCTCTGAAGAATAGATTTAAGATCCTGAATCAAAAGTCATTCCACCATTACTCTACCCAAGTTAAGCTTGTTCTTGCATGTTGCATCCTTCACAACTAGATCCTACATTGGGGTTGTGATGACCTTGTGCCGGAGGAGGAAGAGGTAATGCTTAATGTTGTTGTTAGCTCTGACCATGGTGTGAAGGCATTTTACAACGAAGCCTGAAGGAACAAAAGGATGGAGTGGACTCGGGCAATGTGGGAAAACAGAAGTCAGACAAGGATCTGAAGAAGAATAACAGGCAAAAGAGAAGAGCAGCAATATAAGAAGAAGAGAAGAAGAAGCAAAACAACAACGGAAGAAGAGGAAGAGGACGAGGATGGACTTCCACCTGATTAGGCATCGATGACATTTTCCCTATTGAGCCATATGACTCTTCAATTTGTACTGCAAATTTGTTAGTAACTATGATGATCTATCATTTGTTTCCCTGATGCAACCAGCTTGCATGCATGCAAACAAATGATGTGCAGATGATAGTTTTTTGCATGTTTTTACCTCGGCAGACCCGAGTGAGACACGCATGCAAAATGGCAAAAATGGTGCAGGTAACCAAGTCAGTCGGTACATGGTGAGTCATGACCGTGTTAGAGCATCTACAGTCGAGCGCCCTAAACCCGCCCCAGACGCCCCGGCAGGCCGCTCGGTCACTGACCGGTCATAAAATGCCGACTCAGACGGGCTCCTTAATGAAGGAAATATGCCCTAGAGGCAATAATAAAGTTGTTATTTATACTTCCTTATATCATGATAGATGTTTATTATTCATGCTAGAATTATATTAACTGGAAACTTAGTACATGTGTGAATACATAGACAAACAGAGTGTCCCCAGTATGTCTCTACTACACTAGCTCGTTAATCAAAGATGGTTAAGTTTCCTAACCATAGACATGTGTTGTCATTTGATGAACGGGATCACATCATTAGAGAATGATGTGATGGACAATACCCATCCGTTAGCTTAGCATAAATGATCATTTAGTTTAATTGATATTGCTTTCATCATGACTTATACATGTTCCTTTGACTATGAGATTATGCAACTCCCGAATACCGTAGGAACACCTTGTGTGCTATCAAATGTCACAACGTAAATGGGTGATTATAAAGATGCTCTACAGGTGTCTCCGATGGTGTTTGTTGAGTTGGCATAGATCAATATTAGGATTTGTCACTCCATGTATCAGAGAGGTATCTCTGGGCCCTCTCGGTAATGCACATCACTATGAGCCTTGCAAGCAATGTGACTAATGAGTTAGTTGCGGGATGATGCATTATGGAACGAGTAAAGAGACTTGCCGGTAACGAGATTGAACTAGGTGTGATGATACCGACGATCGAATCTCGGGCAAGTAACATACCGATGACAAAGGGAACAATGTATGTTGTTATGCGGTTTGACCGATAAAGATCTTCGTAGAATATGTAGGAGCCAATATGGGCATCCAGGTTCCGCTATTTGTTATTGATCGAAGATTTGTCTCGGTCATGTCTACATAGTTCTCGAACCCGTAGGGTCCGCATGCTTAACGTTCGATGACGATTTGTATTATGAGTTATGTGATTTGATGACCGAACTTTGTTCGGAGTCCCTGATACGTCCATTTTGCATCATGCTTTTATATCAATATTTATTTCAATATGGACTGTTATTTCACTTTATATCACAATACTTATGGCTATTCTCTTTTATTTTACAAGGTTTACATAAGGAGGGAGAATGCCGGCTGCTGGAATTCTGGTCTGGAAAAGGAGCAAATATTAGAGACCTATTCTGCGCAACTCCAAAAGTCCTGAAACTCCACGGAACGTCTTAAAAGAAATAAAGAAAAATCCACGCCAAAGATGAAGGCCAGGGGGCCCACACCCTGCTCACGAGGGTGGGGGGCGCCCCCCCTAGGGTGCGCCCCCTACCTCGTGGGCCCCCTGGTGGCTCTCCAACGCCCATCTTCTCCTATATGAGGTCTTTCGATGAGAAAAAAAGAAGAAGGAACTTTTCGGGACGAGACCCCGCCGCCACGAGGCGGAACCTTGGTGGATCCAATCTAGAGCTCCAGCAGAGCTGTTCTGCCGGGGAAACTTCCCTCCGGGAGGGGGAAATCATCACCATCGTCATCACCAACGCTCCTCTCATTGGGAGAGGGCAATCTCCATCAACATCTTCACAAGCACCATCTCATCTCCAAACCCTAGTTCATCTCTTGTATCCAATTCTTGTCTCAAAGTCCGGGATTGGTGCTAGTAGGTTGCTAGTAGTGTTGATTACTCCTTGTAGTTGATGCTAATTGGTTTATTTGGTGGAAGATCATATGTTCAAATCCTATATGCATATTATTACCCCTCTGATTATGAACATGAATATGCTTTGTGAGTAATTACGTTCATTCCTGAGGACAAGGGAGAAGTCTTGCTATGAGTAGTCATGTGAATTTGGTATTCGTTTGATATTTTGATAAGATGTATGTTGTCTAGCCTCTAGTGGTGTTATGTGAACGTCGACTACATAACACTTCACCATTATTTGGGCCTAGAGGAAGGCATTGGGAAGTAATAAGTAGATGATGGGTTGCTAGAGTGACAGAAGCTTAAACCCTAGTTTATGCGTTGCTTCGTAAGGGGCTGATTTGGATCCATATGTTTCATGCTATGGTTAGGTTTACCTTAATACTTTTGTTGTAGTTGCAGATGCTTGCAATAGAGGTTAATCATAAGTGGGATGCTTGTTCAAGTAAGAACAGCACCCAAGCACCGGTCCACCCACATATCAAATTATCAAAGTATCAAACGCGAATCATATGAACGTGATGAAAACTAGCTTGATGATATTCCCATGTGTCCTCGGGAGCGCTTTTCATATTATAAGAGTTTGTTTCGGCTTGTCCTTTGCTACAAAAGGATTGGGCCATCTTGCTGCACTTTATTTACTTTTGTTACTTGTTGCTCGTTACAATTTATCCTATCACAAAACTATCTGTTACCACTTATTTCAGTACTTGCAGAGAATACCTTGCTGAAAACCGCTTATCATTTCCTTCTGCTCCTTGTTGGGTTCGACACTCTTACTTATCGAAAGGACTACGATAGATCCCCTATACTTGTGGGTCATCAAGACTCTTTTCTGGCGCCGTTGCCGGGGAGTGTAGCGCCTTTGGTAGGTGGAATTTGGTAAGGAAAAATTTATATAGTGTGCTGAAATTTACTATCACTTGTTACTATGGAAAGTAATTCTCTGAGGGGCTTGTTCGGGGTATCTTCACCCCGTCCAGTAGAGCAAAGAGTTGCTCCTCAGCCTACTGAACCTATTGAAAATGAAATTCCTTATGAGTATCCTTCGGGTATGATAGAAAAACTGCTAGCTAATCCTTTCACAGGAGATGGAACAAAGCATCCTGATGAGCACTTAATATATGTGGATGAAGTTTGTGGATTATTTAAGCTTGCAGGTATACCCGATGATGTTGCTAAGAAGAAGGTCTTCCCTTTATCTTTGAAGGGAGACGCATTGATATGGTATAGGCTATGTGATGATATGAGATCATGGGACTATAAAAGATTGAAGTTGGAATTTCATCAAAAGTATTACCCTATGCATCTTGTTCATCGTGATCGCAATTATATATATAATTTCTGGCCTCGCGAAGGAGAAAGCATCGCTCAAGCTTGGGGGAGGCTTAAATCAATGTTATATTCATGCCCCAATCATGAGCTCCCGAGAGAAATAATTATTCAAAATTTATATGCTCGGCTTTCTGATAACAATCGCACCATGCTCGATACTTCTTGTGCTGGCTCTTTTATGATGAAGACTATTGAATTCAGATGGAATTTATTGGATAGAATTAAACGCAACTTTGAAGATTGGGACCTCGACGAAGGTAAGGAGTCAGGTATGACACCTAAGTTTGATTGTGTTAAATCTTTTATGGACACCGATATTTTCCGTAAGTTTAGCACTAAATATGGATTTGACTCTGAGATAGTAGCTTCTTTCTGTGAATCTTTTGCTACTTATGTTGATCTCCCTAAGGAGAAGTGGTTTAAATATCATCCTCCCATAGAAGTAAAAGTAGCTGCACCTATTAAAGTTGAAGAAAAGACTGTCACTTATAATGATCCTATTGTTCCTACTTCTTATATTGAGAAACCACCTTTCCCTGTTAGAATAAAGGATCATGCCAAAGCTTCAACTATTGTTTGTAAAAGCAATATTAGAACTTATACACCTCCTGAGCAAGTTAAAATAGAACTTAATATTGCTATTGTTAAAGATCTCTTGTCTGATAATATTGATGGGCATGTTATTCAGTTCGAAGGTGAAACTGCTAGAATTGCTAAACCTTGTGATAAAGATAAACATAGACCTGTGGTAGGCATGCCTGTTATTTCTGTTAAAATAGGAGATCATTGTTATCATGGCTTATGTGATATGGGTTCTAGTGCTAGTGTTATACCTTATGACTTGTATGAAGAAATTAAGAATGAAATTGCACCTGCTGAGTTAGAAGATATTGATGTCACAATTAAACTTGCCAATAGAGATACTATTTCAATGATGGGAATTGTTAGAGATGTTGAAGTCTTGTGTGGGAAAACTAAATATCCTGCTGATTTTCTTGTTCGTACCTCTCCGCAAGATAGCTTTTGTCCCATTATATTTGGTAGACCCTTCTTAAATACTGTCAATGCTACCATATATTGCACTAAGAATGTTGTTACTATTAGCTTGGATGATATGGTTCATGAGTTTAATTTCTCTAAATTCAGTAAACAACATCATGAGGAAGATTTACCTAGTAAGGATGAAATTATTGGTCTTGCTTCTATTGCCGTACCTCCTAGTGATCCTTTAGAACACTATTTGCTAGACCATGAAAATGATATGTTCATGAATGAAAGAAGGGAAATAGATGAAGTATTCTTTAAACAGGAACCTATTCTGCAACACAATTTGCCTGTTGAAATCTTAGGGGATCCTCCTCCACCCAAGGGTGATCCCGTGTTTGAGCTTAAACCTTTGCTTGATAATCTTAAATATGTTTATCTTGATGAAAAGAAGATATATCCTGTTATTATTAGTGCTAACCTTTCAGAGCATGAAGAAGAAAGATTATTGAAAACTCCGAAGAAGCATCGTGCTGCTATTGGATATACTCTTGATGATATTAAGGGCATTAGTCCCACTCTATGTCAACATAAAATAAATTTGGAGGAAGATGCCAAACCAGTTTGTGATCCTCAACGACGTCTGAATCCTAAAATGAAAGAAGTGGTAAGAAAAGAAATACTAAAGCTTCTGGAGGTAGGTATAATCTATCTTGTTGCTGATAGTGAGTGGGTAAGTCTTGTCCATTGTGTCCCTAAGAAGGGAGGTATTACTGTTGTTCCTAATGATAAAGATGAATTGATTCCACAAAGAATTATCACAGGTTATAGGATGATAATTGATTTCCGCAAATTAAATAAAGCTACTAAGAAAGATCATTACCCCTTACCTTTTATTCATCAAAGGCTAGAAAGATTATGCAAACATACACACTATTGCTTTCTAGATGGTTATTCTGGTTTCTCTCAAATACCTGTGTCGTCTAGAGATCAATCAAAGACTACTTTTAGATGCCCTTTTGGTACTTTTTCTTATAGACATATGCCTTTTGGTTTATGTAATGCACCTGCTACCTTTCAAAGATGCATGATGGCTATATTCTCTGACTTTTGTGAAAAGATTTGTGAGGTTTTCATGGACGACTTTCGTTCTATGGTTCCTCTTTTGATGATTGCTTGAGCAATCTTGATCGAGTTTTGTAGAGATGTGAAGAAACTAATCTTGTCTTGAATTAGGAAAAGTGCCACTTTATGGTTAATGAAGGTATTGTCTTGGGGCACAAAGTTTCTGAAAGAGGTATTGAAGTTGATAAAGCCAAGGTTGATGCTATTGAAAAGATGCCATGTCCCAAGGACATCAAAGGTATAAGAAGTTTCCTTGGTCATGCCAGATTTTACAGGAGGTTCATTAAGGACTTCTCAAAAATTTCTCGGCCTTTGACTAATTTATTGCAAAAAGATATACCATTTGTCTTTGATAATGATTGTGTAGAAGCATTTGAAATACTTAAGAAAGCATTAGTCTCTGCACCTGTTGTTCAGCCACCTGATTGGGACCTACCCTTTGAAATTATGTGTGATGCTAGTGATTATGATGTAGGTTCTGTTCTAGGGCAAAGAGTTGATAAGAAATTAAATGTTATTCATTATGCTAGTAAGACTCTAGACAATGCTCAAAGAAATTATGCTACTACTGAAAAAGAGCTTTTAGCAGTTGTATTTGCTTGTGATAAGTTTAGATCTTATATTGTTGATTCTAAAGTAACTATTCAAACTGATCATGCTGCTATTAAATATCTTATGGAAAAGAAAGATGCTAAACCTAGACTTATTAGATGGGTTCTCTTGCTACAAGAATTTGATTTGCATATTGTTGACAGAAAGGGAGCTGAGAACCCCGTTGCAGACAACTTGTCTAGGTTAGAAAATATTCTTGATGACCCACTACCTATTAATGATAGCTTTCCTGATGAACAATTAAATGTTATAAGTACTTCTCGCAGTACTCCATGGTATGCTGATTATGCTAATTATATTGTTGCTAAATTTATACCACCTAGCTTCACATACCAACAAAAGAAAAAGTTCTTCTATGATTTGAGACATTACTTTTGGGATGACCCACATCTTTATAAAGAAGGAGTAGATGGTGTTATTAGACATTGTGTACCTGAGCATGAACAGGAACAGATCCTACGCAAGTGTCACTCCGAGTCTTATGGAGGACACCACGCTGGAGATAGAACTGCACATAAGGTATTGCAATCTAGTTTTTATTGGCCTACTCTCTGCAAGGATGCCCGTAAGTTTGTCTTGTCTTGTGATGAATGTCAAAGAATTGGTAATATTAGTAGCCGTCAAGAAATGCCTATGAATTATTCTCTTGTCATTGAACCGTTTGATGTTTGGGGCTTTGATTATATGGGACCTTTTCCTGCCTCTAATGGATACACACATATTCTAGTTGTTGTTGATTATGTTACTAAGTGGGTAGAAGCTATTCCAACTAGTAGTGCTGATCATAACACTTCTATTAAAATGCTTAAAGAAGTTATTTTCCCGAGGTTTGGAGTCCCTAGATATTTAATGACTGATGGTGGTTCACACTTTATTCATGGTGCTTTCCGTAAAATGCTTGCTAAATATGATGTTAATCATAGAATTGCATCTCCTTATCACCCACAGTCTAGTGGTCAAGTAGAGTTGAGCAATAGAGAGCTCAAATTAATTTTGCAAAAGACTTTTAATAGGTCTAGAAAGAATTGGTCCAAGAAACTTGATGATGCATTATGGGCTTATAGAACTGCATACAAAAACCCTATGGGTATGTCTCCGTATAAAATGCTTTATGGAAAAGCATGTCACTTACCTCTCGAACTAGAACATAAGGCATATTGGGCTATTAAAGAGCTTAATTATGATTTTAAACTTGCCGGTGAGAAGAGGTTATTTGATATTAGCTCACTTGATAAATGGAGAACCCAAGATTATGAAAATGCCAAGTTGTTTAAAGAAAAAGTTAAAAGATGGCATGACAAAAGGATACAAAAGCGTGAGTTTAATGTAGGTGATTATGTATTGCTATACAACTCTCGTTTAAGATTTTTTGCAGGAAAACTTCTCGCTAAATGGGAAGGCCCATATGTTATCGAAGAGGTCTATCGTTCCGGTGCCATAAAAATCAACAACTTCGAATGCACAAATCCGAAGGTGGTTAACGGTCAAAGAATCAAACATTATATCTCAGGTAATCCCATAAATGTTGAAACCAGTATTATTGAAACCGTAACCCCGGAGGAATACATAAGGAACACTTTCCAGAACGTTTCAGACTCCAAAAAGGAATAGGTATGTGGTACGGTAAGTAAACCGACTCCAAAACAATTTTGAAGGCAATATTTCTCCGTTTCGAAATATTTAGAAAAATAGAAAAATAAGTAGCAGTCAGGGAAGGACACGAGGGCCCCACGAGGGTGGTGGGCGCGCCCTACCCCCATTGGCGCGCCCCTACCTCGTGAGCACCTCGTGTGCCCTCCGGACTCCGTTTTCTTGCACGATACATATTTTGGTCGGTAAAAATTCATTATATAATCTCCCGGAGGTTTTGACTCCCGTATCATGCAAACCTCCTCTGTTCTTGTTTTGGGCTGTTTTCTGTCAGGGTTTTCCAGGCTAGGCATCATGTCGTCTCCCTCCTCCAACAATGGTGACAACGATGCTTGGCTAATGAAGATATATCTGAAGAGGGAAGAACCCACGAGGGTCAACAAGGATGAAAGGATCAAGAAGGCCACGGAGGATCAAGCTCCCGCAGCAAAAGACACCCTCCAACTTGATCATGACCTTCTTACCCCAACTGAGATCGAAGCTTTCAAGATGATTGAGTTAGCTCGTATACAAAACAAGTATCTCACACAAGAAAATATTTTGTTGAAGGAGCATATTGTCGCACTCAAGGGCATTATTCGCAAGCTGGAGGACCTCTTACGCTCGATGTGCGATTATCCGACACCTCCACCTTCTTCACCAACCAAGGAGACATAATCACATGGGTATGGGCACTCCCCTTGGCAACTGCCAAGCTTGGGGGAGGTGCCCCGGTATCGTATCACAATCACAACTCTTATCTTTACCATTTTTCTTAGTTCGATCTTATTAGTAGTATCTTGATCTAGTAGAATAAAGTTTATGGCATGATCTAGTTTTGAGTTTCGCTTTATGATCTCTCTATGTAATCGAGTCCGTGAGCTATATATAATAAAGATTAGTGTTGAGTCAAGGGCTTGATTATTTTGCCATGATCTTGGGTGAATAAAAGAAAAGGGAAAAGAATAAAAAGAAACAAAAAGTTCATATTGATCTTATTGAGAGTAATGACTTGACATAGAAAGAGTATGATGATTAAAAGTTGTTGGGAGTTGGCAGACATAGCTTTGGTCATTGTTGCAATTAATAGGAAGTAATAAGGAAAGAGAGGTTTTCACATATAGATATATTATCATTGACATCTTTTATGATTGGGAGCACTCATTAAAATATGACATGCTAAAGAGTTGATGTTGGACAAGGAAGACAACGTAATGAGTTATGTATTTCTTATATCTGAGATAAAGTATGTTGTCATGGATCCTCTAACTTGTTGAGCTTGCCTTTCCCCCTCATGCTAGCCAAATCCTCAGCACTAAGTAGAAATACTACTTGTGCTTCCAAAATCCCTAAACCAGTTTTGCCATGAGAGTCCACCATATCTACCTATGGATTGAGTAAGATCCTTCAAGTAAGTTGTCATCAGTGCAAAGAAATAAAAATTGCTCTAAATATGTATGATTGATTGGTGTGGGAGAAATAAGCTTTATACGATCTTGTGATGTGGAAGTAATAAAAGCGACGGACTGCATAATAAAGGTTCATATCACAAGGGGCAATATAAAGTGACATTCTTTCGCATTGAGATTTTACATATCCAACCATAAAAGCGCATGGCAACCTCTGCTTCCCTCTGCGAAGGGCCTATCCTTTATTATTATCTTCTACCTTCTGCAAGAGTCATGGTGATCTTCACCTTTTCTTTTTCATTTTATCCTTTGGCAAGCTCAGCATGTTGGAAAGAACATGATATATATATATATATATATATATATATATCTAATTGGATGTAGGGGAGCATGAACCATTATTGTTGACATTACCCTTGAGGTAAAAGGTTGTGGGGCAAAACTATAAGCCCCTATGTTTCTCTGTGTCCGATTAAAACTCCGTAACCACAAGTATCGCGTGAGTGTTAGCAATTATGGAGGACTAAATGATAGTTGAGTATGTGGACTTGCTTTTTAGCTCAGATATAGACTCTTTCCGATGTTATGATAAATTGCAATTGCTTCAATGACTGAGATTATAGTTTGTTGGAGCCCAATAAGGTTTATGATTTATACTTTTGCATTGTGAATAGATCATCACTTGAACATAAGTAATCATATGACAAAATCTATATATGTTGTTGTATGAGAATAATCATGATGCCTTCATGTCCGTATTTTATTTTTATCGACGCCTCTACCTCTAAACATGAGGACATATTTATTGTTATCGGCTTTTCGCTTGAGGACAAGCGAGGTCTAAGCTTGGGGGAGTTGACACGTCCATTTTGCATCATGCTTTTATATCAATATTTATTGCATTATGGGCCGTTATTTCACTTTGTATCACAATACTTATGGTTATTCTCTCTTATTTTACAAGGTTTACATAAGGAGGGAGAATGCCGGCAGCTGGAATTCTGGTCTGGAAAAGGAGCAAATATTAGAGACCTATTCTGTGCAACTCCAAAAGTCCTGAAACTCCATGGAACGTCTTAAAAGAAATAAAGAAAAATCCACGCCAAAGATGAAGGCCAGGGGGCCCACACCCTGCTCACGAGGGTGGGCCCCCCCTAGGGCGCCCCCTACCTCGTGGGCCCCCTGGTGGCTCTCCGACGCCCATCTTCTCCTATACGAGGTCTTTCGATGAGAAAAAAGGAACTTTTCGGGACGAGACTCCGCCGCCATGAGGCAAAACCTTGGCGGATCCAATCTAGAGCTCCGGCAGAGCTGTTCTGCCGGGGAAACTTCCCTCCGGGAGGGGGAAATCATCACCATCATCATCACCAACGCTCCTCTCATCGGGAGAGGGCAATCTCCATCAACATCTTCACCAGCACCATCTCATATCCAAACCCTAGTTCATCTCTTGTATCCAATTCTTGTCTCAAAGTCCGGGATTGGTGCTAGTAGGTTGCTAGTAGTGTTGATTACTCCTTGTAGTTGATGTTAATTGGTTTATTTAGTGGAAGATCATATGTTCAGATCCTATATGCATATTATTACCCCTCTGATTATGAACATGAATATGCTTTGTGAGTAATTACGTTCGTTCCTGAGGACAAGGGAGAAGTCTTGCTATGAGTAGTCATGTGAATTTGGTATTCGTTTGATATTTTGATAAGATGTATGTTGTCTAGCCTCTAGTGGTGTTATGTGAACGTCGACTACATAACACTTCACCATTATTTGGGCCTAGAGGAAGGCATTGGGAAGTAATAAGTAGATGATGGGTTGCTAGAGTGACAGAAGCTTAAACCCTAGTTTATGCGTTGCTTCATAAGGGGCTGATTTGGATCCATATGTTTCATGCTATGGTTAGGTTTACCTTAATACTTTTGTTGTAGTTGCGGATGCTTGCAATAGAGGTTAATCATAAGTGGGATGCTTATTCAAGTAAGAACAGCACCCAAGCACCGGTCCACCCACATATCAAATTATCAAAGTATCGAACGCGAATCATATGAACGCGATGAAAACTAGCTTGACGATATTCCCATGTGTCCTCGGGAGCGCTTTTCCTATTATAAGAGTTTGTTTCGGCTTGTCCTTTGCTACAAAAGGATTGGGCCATCTTGCTGCACTTTATTTACTTTTGTTACTTGTTGCTTTACAATTTATCCTATCACAAAACTATATGTTACCACTTATTTCAGTACTTGCAGAGAATACCTTGCTGAAAACCGCTTATCATTTCCTTCTGCTCCTCGTTGGGTTTGACACTCTTACTTATCGAAAGGACTACGATAGATCCCCTATACTTGTGGGTCATCAGTCCCGGATGAGATCATGGACATGACGAGGAGTCTCGAAATGGTCGAGAGGTGAAGATTCATATATTGGAAGGTTATATTCGGACACCGAAATGGTTTCGGGAAGTATCGAATAAGTTTCGGACTACCGGGGGTTACTAGAACCCCCCTAGAAGTTAATGGGCCACACATGGGCCTTAGTGGAGGAGAGAGGGTCGGCCAGGGAGGTGGCAGGTGCCCCCCTTGCCAATCCAAATTGGACAAGGGGTGGGCCCCCTTTCCCTCTCCTACTCCTCCTCTGTTCCCCTCTTTGCTATTCCGAAAAAGGAAAAAGGAGAGGGGAATCCTTCTTGGACTACGGATAACTAGTAGGACTCCCCACACTTGGCGCGCCCCCCTTGGGCCGGCCACCTCTCCTCCCCCCTTTATATACGTGGGAGGGGGGCAAAACAAGTCTTCTCTTAGCCGTGTGCGGTGTCCCCTGCATAGTTACACACCTCGGTCATATCGTCGTAGTGCTTAGGCGAATCCCTGCGCCGGTAACTTCATCATCACCGTCGCCACGCCATCGTGCTGACGGAACTCTCCCTTGTCCTCAACTGGATCAAGAGATCGAGGGACGTCATTGAGCTGAACGTGTGTTGAATGCGGAGGTGCCGTACGTTCGGTGCTTGGATCGGTTGGATCGCGAAGACGTCCGACTACATCAACCGCGTTACTAAACGCTTCTGCTTTCGGTCTATGAGGGTACGTGGACACACTCTCCCCGCTCATTTCTATGCTTCTCCTGGATAGATCTTGCGTGATCGTAGGAATTTTTTTGAAATACTACGTTCCCAAACAGTGGCATCCGAGCCAGGTCTATGCGTAGATGTTATATGCACGAGTAGAACACAATGAGTTGTGGGCGATAATAGTCATACTGCTTACTAGCAACGTCTTACTTTGATTCAGCGGTATTGTTGGATGAAGCAGCCTGGACCGACATTACATGACCGCGTTCATGAGACTGGTTCTACTGACGTGCTTCGCATACAGGTGGCTAGCGGGTGTCTGTTTCTCCAACTTTAGTTGAATCGAGTTTGACTATGCCCGGTCCTTGTTGAAGGTTAAAACGGTACACTTGATGAAAAATCGTTGTGGTTTTGATGCGTAGGTAAGAACGGTTCTTGCTGGAAGCCCGTAGCAGCCACGTAAAACTTGCAACAACAAAGTAGAGGACGTCTAACTTATTTTTTCAGGGCATGTTGTGATGTGATATGGTCAAGACGTGGTGAGATATAAATTGTTGTATGAGATGATCATGTTTTGTAACCATTATCGGCAACTGGTAGGAGCCTTATGGTTGTTGCTTTATTGTATGAAATGCAATCGCCATGTAATTGCTTTACTTTATCACTAAGCGGTAGCGATAGTTGTAGAAGCAATAGTTGGCGAGACGACAACGATGCTGCGATGGAGATCAAGGTGTCAAGCCGGTGACGATGGTGATCATGACGGTGCTTTGGAGATGGAGATCAAAGGCACAAGATGATGATGGCCATATCATATCACTTATTTTGATTGCATGTGATGTTTATCTTTTATGCATCTTATTTTGCTTAGTATGGCGGTAGCATTATAAGATGATCTCTCACTAAATTTCAAGGTATAAGTGTTCTCCATGAGTATGCACCGTTGCTACAGTTCGTCGTGCCGAGACACCACGTGATGATTGGGTGTGATAAGCTCTACGTTCACATACAACGGGTGCAAGCCAGTTTTGCACATGCAGAATACTCGGGTTAAACTTGACGAGCCTAGCATATGTAGATATGGCCTCGGAACACTGAGACCGAAAGGTCGAACGTGAATCATGTAGTAGATATGATCAACATAGTGATGTTCACCATTGAAAACTACTCCATCTCACGCGATGACCGGACATGGTTTAGTTGAAATGGATCACGTGATCATTTAGATGACTAGCGAGATGTCTATCTAAGTGGGAGTTCTTAAGTAATATGATTAAATTGAACTTTAATTTATCATGAACTTAGTACCTGATAGTATTTTGCATGTCTATGTTGTTGTAGATCAATGGCCCGTGCTACCGTTCCTTTGAATTTTAATGCGTTCCTAGAGAAAGCTAAATTGAAAGATGATGGTAGCAACTACACGGACTGGGTCCATAACTTGAGGATTATCCTCATTGCTGCATGGAAGAATTACGTCCTGGAAGCACTGCTAAGTACAAGACCCGCTGCAGGAGCAACTCCGGACGTTATGAACGTCTGGCAGAGCAAAGCTGATGACTACTCGATAATTCAGTGTGCCATGCTTTACGGCTTAGAACCGGGACTTCAATGACGTTTTGAACGTCATGGAGCATATGAGATGTTCCAGGAGTTGAAGTTAATATTTCAAGCAAATGCCCGGATTGAGAGATATGAAGTCTCCAATAAGTTCTACAACTGCAAGATGGAGGAGAGTAGTTCTGTCAGTGAACATATACTCAAAATGTCTGGGTACCACAACCACTTGACTCAACTGGGAGTTAATCTTCCTGATGATAGTGTCATTGACAGAGTTCTTCAATCACTGCCACCAAGCTACAAAAGCTTTCTGATGAACTATAATATGCAAGGGATGAATAAAAAAATTCCCGAGCTCTTCTCAATGCTAAAGGCTGCGGAGGTAGAAATCAAGAAGGAGCATCAAGTGTTGATGGTTAACAAGACCACTAGTTTCAAGAAGAAGGGCAAAGGGAAGAAGGGGAACTTCAAAAAGAATGGTAAGCAAGTTGCTGCACAAGTGAAGAAGCCCAAGTCTGGAAGCCTGATGCTGAGTGCTTCTATTACAAAGGGTCTGGTCGTTGGAAGCGGAACTGCCCCAAGTATTTGGCGGATAAGAAGGATGGCAAAGTGAAACGTATATTGGTATACATGTTATTGATGTGTACCTTACTAATGCTCGTAGTAGCACCTGGGTATTTGATACTGGTTCTGTTGCTCATATTTGCAACTCGAAACAGGGGCTACGGATTAAACGAAGATTGGCTAAGGACGAGGTGACGATGCACGTGGGAAATGGTTCCAAAGTCGATGTGATCGCCGTCGGCACACTACCTCTACATCTACCTTCGGGATTAGTTTTAGTCCTAAATAATTGTTATTTGGTGTGAACATTATATCTGGATCTTGTTTGATGCGAGACGGTTATTCATTTAAATCGGAGAATAATGGTTATTCTATTTATATGAGTAATATCTTTTATGGTCATGCACCCTTGATGAGTGGTCTATTTTTGTTGAATCTCGATAGTAGTGATACACATATTCATAGTATTGAAGCCAAAAGATACAAGTTTAATAATGATAGTGCAACTTATTTGTGGCACTACCATTTAGGTCATATTGGTGTAAAGCGCATGAAGAAACGCCATATTAATGGATTTTTGGAATCACTTGATTATGAATTACCTGATGCTTGCGAACCATGCCTCATGGTCAAGATGACTAAGACTCTATTCTCCGGAACAATGGGGCGAGCAACAGACTTGTTGGAAATAATACATACTGATGTATGTAGTCCAATGAGTGTTAAGGCTCGTGGCGGGTATCGTCATTTTCTGACCTTCACAGATGATTTGAGCAGATATGGGTATATCTACTTGATGAAACATAAGTCTGAAACATTTGAAAAGTTCAAAGAATTTCAGAGTGAAGTGGAAAATCATTGTAACAAGAAAATAAAGTTTCTACGATCTGATCGTGGAGGTGAATATTTGAGTTATGAGTTTGGTCTTCATTTGAAACAATGCGGAATAGTTTCACAACTCACGCCACCTGGAACACCACATCGTAATGGTGTGTCCGAACGTCGTAACCGCACTTTATTAGATATGGTGTGATCTATGATGTCTCTTACTAATTTACTGCTATCGCTTTGGGGTTATGCTTTAGAGACGGCTGCATTCACATTAAATAGGGCACCATCTAAATCCGTTGAGACGACACCATATGAACTGTGGTTTGGCAAGAAACCCAAGTTGTCGTTTCTTAAAGTTTGGGGCTGCGATGCTTATGTGAAAAAGCTTCAACCTGATAAGCTCGAACCCAAA
This sequence comes from Triticum urartu, assembly GCF_003073215.2. Taxonomy (NCBI): domain Eukaryota; kingdom Viridiplantae; phylum Streptophyta; class Magnoliopsida; order Poales; family Poaceae; genus Triticum; species Triticum urartu. The sequence goes on along the minus strand of NC_053026.1, from coordinate 533,131,256 downwards.
TCGGAGAAATGTGTCTTCATAGGATACCCAAAGGAGACTGTTGGGTACACCTTCTATCACAGATCCAAAGGCAAGATATTTGTTGCTAAGAATGGATCCTTTCTAGAGAAGGAGTTTCTCTCGAAAGAAGTGAGTGGGAGGAAAGTAGAACTTGATGAGGTAATTGTACCTTCTCGCGAATTGGACAGTAGTTCATCACAGAAATCAGTTCCAGTGATTCCTACACCAATTAGTGAGGAAGCTAATGATTATGATCATGAAACTTCTGATCAAGTTACTACCGAACCTCGTAGGTCAACCAGAGTAAGATCCGCACCAGAGTGGTACGGTAATCCTATTCTGGAGGTCATGTTACTTGACCATGATGAACCTACGAACTATGAGGAAGTGATGATGAGCCCAGATTCCGCGAAATGGCTTGAGGCCATGAAATCTGGGATGGGATCCATGTATGAGAACAAAGTGTGGACTTTGATTGACTTGCCCGATGATCGGCAAGCAATAGAGAATAAATGGATCTTCAAGAAGAAGACTGACGCTGACGGTAATGTTACTGTCTACAAAGGTCGACTTGTTGCGAAAGGTTTTCGACAAGTTCAAGGAGCTGACTACGATGAGACCTTCTCACCCGTAGTGATGCTTAAGTCTGTCTGAATCATGTTAGCAATTGCCACATTTTATGATTATGAAATTTGGCAAATGTATGTCAAAACTGCATTCCTTAATGGATATCTTAAAGAAGAGTTGTATATGATGCAACTAGAAGGTTTTGTCAATCCAAAAGGTGCTAACAAAGTGTGCAAGCTCCAGTGATCCATTTATGGACTAGTGCAAGCCTCTCAGAGTTGGAATATACGCTTTGATAGTGTGATCAAAGCATATGGTTATATACAGACTTTTGGAGAAGCCTGTATTTACAAGAAAGTGAGTGGGAGCACTGTAGCATTTATGATATTATATGTGGATGACATATTGTTGGTTGGAAATGATACTGAATTTCTGAATAGCATAAAAGGATATTTGAATAAGAATTTTTCAATGAAAGACCTCAGTGAAGCTGCTTATATGTTGGGCATCAAGATTTATAGAGATAGATCAAGACGCTTAATTCGACTTTCACAAAGCACATACCTTGATAAAGTTTTGAAGAAGTTCAAAATGGATTAGTCAAAGAAAGGGTTCTTTCCTATGTTACAAGGTGTGAAGTTGAGTCAGACTCAATGCCCGATCACTGTAGAAGATAGAGAGAAAATGAAAGTCATTCCCTATGCCTCAGCCATAGGTTCTATCATGTATGCAATGTTGTGTACCAGACCTGATGTGTGCCTTGCTATTAGTTTAGCAGGGATGTACCAAAGTAATCCAGGAGTGGATCACTGGAGAACGGTCGAGAACATCCTGAAATACCTGAAAAGGACTAAGGATATGTTTCTCGTTTATGGAGGTGACAAAGAGCTCGTCGTAAATTGTTACGTCGATGCAAGCTTTGACACTGATCTGGATGACTCTAAGTCACAAACCGAATACATATTTATATTGAATGGTGGAGTTGTCAGTTGGTGCAGTTCCAAGCAGAGCCTCGTGGCGGGATCTACGTGTGAAGTGGAGTACATAGATGCTTCGGAAGCAGCAAATGAAGGAGTCCGGATGAAGGAGTTCATATCCGATCTATGTGTCATACCTAGTGCATCGGAACCAATGAAAATCTTTTGTGACAATACTGGAGCAATTGCCTTGGCGAAGGAATCCAGATTTCACAAGAGAACCAAACACATCAAGAGATGCTTCAATTCCATCCGCGGACAACTCAAGGAGGGAGACATAGAGATTTGCAAGATACATACGGATCTGAATGTTGCAGACCCGTTGACTAAGCCTCTCTCACGATCAAAACATGATCAGCACCAAGACTCCATGGGTGTTAGAATCATTACCATGTAATCTAGATTATTGACTCTAGTGCAAGTGGGAGACTGAAGGAAATATGCCCTAGAGGCAATAATAAAGTTGTTATTTATCTCCTTATATCATGATAGATGTTTATTATTCATGCTAGAATTGTATTAATCGGAAACTTAGTACATGTGTGAATAATAGATAAACAGAGTGTCCCTAGTATGCCTCTACTAGACTAGCTCGTTAATCAAAGATGGTTAAGTTTCCTAACCATAGACATGTGTTGTCATTTGATGAACGGGATCACATCATTAGAGAATGATGTGATGGACAAGACCCATCCGTTAGCTTAGCATAAATGATCATTTAGTTTAATTGCTATTGCTTTCATCATGACTTATACATGTTCCTCTGACTATGAGATTATGCAACTCTCAAATACCGGAGGAACACCTTGTGTGCTATCAAACGTCACAACGTAATTAGGTGATTATAGAGATGCTCTACAGGTGTCTCCGATGGCATTTGTTGAGTTGGCATAGATCAAGATTAGGATTTGTCACTCCATGTATCAGAGAGGTATCTCTGGGCCCTCTCGGTAATGCACATCACTATGAGCCTTGCAAGCAATGTGACTAATGAGTTAGTTGCGGGATGATGCATTACGGAACGAGTAAAGAGACTGCCGGTAACGAGATTGAACTAGGTATGATGATACCGACGATCGAATATCGGGCAAGTAACATACTGATGACAAAGGGAACAATGTATGTTGTTATGCGGTTTGAGCGATAAAGATCTTCGTAGAATATGTAGGAGCCAATACGAGCATCCAGGTTCCTCTATTGGTTATTGACCGGAGATGTGTCTCAGTCATGTCTACATAGTTCTCGAACCCGTAGGGTCCGCACGCTTAATGTTCGATGATGATTTGTATTATGAGTTATGTGATTTGATGACCAAAGTTTGTTCGGAGTCCCGGATGAGATCACGGACATGATGAGGAGTCCCAAAATGGCCGAGAGGTGAAGATTCATATATTGGAAGGTTATATTCGGACACCGGAATGGTTTCAGGAAGTATCGGATAAGTTTCGAAGTACCGGGGGTTACCAGACCCCCCCGGGAAGTTAATGGGCCACACATGGGCCTTAGTGGAGGAGAGAGGGCCGGCCAGGGAGGTGGAGCGTGCCCCCCTTTCCAATCCGAATTGTACAAGGGGTGGGGGCGGCGCCCCCCTTTCGCTCTCTTAGTCCTCTTCTCTTTCCCTCTTTGCTATTCCGAAAAAGGGAAAGGAGAGGGGAATCCTACCTGGACTAGGGAGTCCTAGTAGGACTCCCCACACCTGGCGCGCCTCCCTTGGGCCGGCCACCTCTCCTCCCCCCTTTATATACGTGGGAGGGGGCACAACAAGTCTTCTCTTAGCCGTCTGCGGTGCCCCCCTCCACAGTTACACACTTCAGTCATATCGTCATAGTGCTTAGGCGAAGCCCTGCGCCGGTAACTTCATCATCACCGTCGCCACGCCGTCATGATGACGGAACTCTCCCTCATCCGCAACTGGATCAAGAGATTGAGGGAGGTCATCGAGCTGAACATGTGCTGAACGCAGAGATTCCGTACGTTCGGTGCTTGGATCGGTTGGATCACAAAGACGTTCGACTACATCAACCATGTTGCTAAACGCTTCCGCTTTCGGTCTACGAGGGTACATGGACACACTCTCCCTGCTCATTGCTATGCTTCTCCTAGATAGATCTTGCGTGATCGTAGGATTTTTTTTGAAATACTACGTTTCCCAACACTTAAACAGGCCTCAAATGCCTGGGCTGACTGACAACCCTCATATCAAGCCCAAATATGGGGCAGATATGGGGGCACCCGGGCGCGCCTGATATGTCTCCGTCGTATCTACTTTTCCAAACACTTTTGCCCTTGTTTTGGACTCTAACTTGTATGATTTGAATGGAACTAACCCGGACTGACGCTGTTTTCAGCAGAACTGTCATGATGTTGTTTTATGTGCAGAAAACAAAAGTTCTCGGAATGACCTGAAACTCCACAGAATATCTTACAACAAATAATAAAAAATCCTCGCCAAAGATGAAGACCAGGGGGCCCACACCCTGTCCACGAGGGTGGGGGGCGCGCCCCATGCCCCTCTACCTTGTGGGCCCCCTAGAGACCTCCCGACTCCAACTCCAACTCTATATATTTGCTTTCGGGGAGAAAAATGGAAGAGAAGATTTCATCGCGTGTTACGATACGGAGCCGCCGCCAAGCCCTAAAACCTCTCGGGAGGGCTGATCTGGAGTCTGTTCGGGGCTCCGGAGAGGGGAATTCGTCGCCGTCGTCATCATCAACCATCCTCCATCACCAATTTCATGATGCTCACTGCCGTGCGTGAGTATTCCATCGTAGGCTTGCTGGACGGTGATGGGTTGGATGAGATTTACCATGTAATCGAGTTAGTTTTGTTAGGGTTTGATCCCTAGTATCCACTATGTTCTGAGATTGATGTTGCTATGACTTTGCTATGCTTAATGCTTGTCACCAGGGCCCGAGTGCCATGATTTCAGATCTGAACCTATTATGTTTTCATCAATATATGAGAGGTCTTGATCCTATCTTGCAAGTCTATAGTCACCTATTATGTGTTATGATCCGTTAACCCCGAAGTGACAATAATCGGGATACTTACCGGTGATGACCGTAGTTTAAGGAGTTCATGTATTCACTATGTGCTAATGCTTTGTTCCGGTTCTCTATTAAAAGGAGGCCTTAATATCCCTTAGTTTCCATTAGGACCCCGCTGCCACGGGAGGGTAGGACAAAAGATGTCATGCAAGTTCTTTTCCATAAGCACGTATGACTATATTCGGAATACATGCCTACATTACATTGATGAATTGGAGCTAGTTCTGTGTCACCCTATGTTATGACTGTTACATGATGAACCACATCCGGCATAATTATCCATCACTGATCCGACGCCTACGAGCTTTCCATATGCTAGTTTACGCTTATTTACTTTCCCGTTGCTATTGTTACAATCACTACATAATACCAAAAATATTACTTTGCTTTCATTACTCTTTTGTTACCGTTACCACCACTATCATATTACTTTGCTACTAAACACTTTGATGCAGATACTAAGTTTCCAGGTGTGGTTGAATTGACAACTCAGCTGCTAATACTTGAGAATATTCTTTGGCTCCCCTTGTGTCGAATCAACAAATTTGGGTTGAATACTCTACCCTCGAAAGCTGTTGCGATCCCCCATACTTGTGGGTTATCAAGACTAATTTCTGGCACCGTTGCCGGGGAGCATAGCTCTATTCTTTGAGTCACTTGGGATTTATATCTGCTGGACACTATGAAGAATTTGAAAGACGCTAAGACAACAATTTATCCCTCAACTACGAGGGGAGGTAAGGAACTGCCATCTAGCTCTGCACTTGATTCACCTTCTGTTATGAGTAAGCTTGCGACATCTAAACCTGCTTCTGCTATTCGCTCTAATATGTCACATGTTATTGATGCTGCTACTTTTGCTATACATGATACTTATGATGAAACTACTTCTATGCTTGATACTACTGTGCCACTTGGTGATTTTCGGGAGGAACGACTTGCTAGGGCTAGAGAGATTGAAAATATTGAATCTGATTATGATGATGAAAGTGATGATGAAGAATCACTTGTTATTCCTGAGGGTTATTTATTTGATCAAGAAGCTTCTTTAGCTATTTTAGCTTGCAAAGATAGATATAAACTCAAAAGGTTATTAGCTAAATGGAATAAGCAATCTCTAAATGCTAGGATGAAACTTGACCCTGTTTTTGCTACTTCACCTATCTGTGTTACTGATAAGGATTATGAATTCTCTATTGATCCTGATATAATTACTTTAGTTGAATCTGATACTTTTCATGGCTATGAATCTGAAACTGTTGTGGCACATCTTACTAAATTAAATGATATAGCCACCCTGTTCACTAATGATGAGAGATCTCGCTACTTTTATATCCTTAAAATATTTCCATTCTCATTAAAGGGTCATGCTAATATATGGTTTAATTCTCTTGATCCTGGTTGTGTGCGTAGCCCCCAGGATATGATTTACTACTTCTCTGCTAAATATTTCCCTACTCATAAGAAACAAGCTGCTTTAAAGGAAATATACAACTTTGTGCAAATTAAAGAAGAGAGTCTCCCACAAGCTTGGGGGAGGCTTCTCAAGTTACTTAATGCTTTGCCTAATCATCCTCTTAAGAAAAATGAAATACTTGATATCTTTTATAATGGACTAACCGATGCTTCCAGAGATTACCTGGATAGTTGTGCTGGTTCTCTTTTCAGGGAAAGAACACCGGATGAAGTTGAAATCTTATTGAATAATATGTTGACAAATGAAAATAATTGGGCACCTCCTAAGCCAGCTCCTGCTCCAATTAATGATCCTATTCCCAAACCAACTCCGAAGAAGAGAGGTGTTCTATTTCTCAGTCCCGAAGATATGCAAGAGGCAAAGAAATCTATGAAAGAAAAATGTATTAAAGCTGAAGATGTTAAGAATTTACCTCCTATTGAAGAAATACATGGTCTTAATTTACACCTGGCGAAGAAACATATGATCTTGATCCTTTACTTATTGAAGAAACTCCAGACCTCGATAACCCGACACAGGTAGTAAAGGTAAATTCTCTCTATAGATATGATAGAGCTGAAATCCCTCCTACTAAAATTGCTAGTCAGTGCTTGGATGAGTTTGATAATTTTATGTTTAAGCAAGAAGACTTCAATGCTTATTTTGGTAGACAATTAAAACAAGATGCTGATATGATTAAATACTTGGGTGATTATATGGCTAATATTAGAGGTGAACTTAAACTTGTTAGCAAACATGCTTCTATGGTTACCACTCAAGTAGAACAAGTACATAAAGCTCAAAAGGAATTGCTCAATGAGATGAATAGTAAGAAAAATGATTATGTTGTTAAAGTGGCTACTAGAACTGGTAGAATGACTCAGGAACCTTTGTATCCTGAAGGCCACCCTAAGAGAATTGAGCAAGATTCTCAGAGAAATAATATTGATGCACCTAGTTCTTCTAAAAAGAAGAAAAAGAAAAATGATAGAACTGTGCAAACTTCTAGCGAACCTATTGCTGAACCACCTGATAATCCAAATGGTATATCTATGTCTGATGCCGAAACACAATCTGACAATGAACATGAACCTAATGAAAATGTTAATGATGATGTTCATGATGATGCTCAACCTAGTAATGATAATGATGTAGAAATTGAAATTGAACCTGCTGTTGATCTTGATAACCCACAATCAAAGAATCAACGTTATGATAAGAAAGACTTTTTTGCTAGGAAACATGGTAAAGAAAGAGAGCCTTGGGTTCCGAAACCCATGCCTTTTCCTCCCAAACCATCCAAGAAAAAGGATGATGAGGATTTTGAGCACTTTGCTGAAATGATTAGACCTATCTTTTTGCGTATGCGATTGACTGATATGCTCAAAATGAATCCTTATGCTAAGTACATGAAAGATATTGTTACAAATAAAAGAAAGATACCAGAAGCTGAAATTTCCACCATGCTTGCTAATTATACTTTTAAGGGTGGAATATCAAAGAAACTTGGAGATCCAGGAGTACCTACTATACCATGCTCCATTAAAAGAAACTATGTTAAAACTGCTTTATGTGATCTTGGAGCCGGTGTTAGTGTTATGCCTCTCTCTTTATATCGTAGACTTGACTTGAATAAGTTGACACCTACTAAAATATCTTTGCAAATGGCTGATAAATCAACTGCTATACATGTCGTTATTTGTGAGGATGTGCCTGTTGTGGTTGCAAACGTTACTATTTTAACGGACTTTGTTATTCTTGATATTCCCGAGGACGATAGTATGTCTATTATTCTTGGAAGACCTTTTCTTAATACTGCAGGGGATGTTATTGATTGCAACAAAGGCAATGTCACTTTTCATGTTAATGGTAATGAGCATACGGTACACTTTCCGAGAAAACAACCTCAAGTTCATAGTATCAATTCTATCGGAAAAATTTCATCGATTATATTTGGAGGTTTTGAATTTCCTCTTCCTACTGTCAAGAAGAAATATGATATACTTATTATTGGGGATGTGCATATCCCCGTTGAGGTAACCTAGTGTTATTCGAAATTTCTCCGGTTTCATGTTAATCGGAATGGTTTGTTAACAAGACTTGATCAACCTTGTTAGTGGATTCCTTTTGATGAGCATGAGATGGATGAAACTAGAAGCACAACCTTCTGTACCCTCTCTATACTTTCTGTTATTTAGTTGAAATAAAGTAAAAATGGTATTTTTCTGTCTGTTTCCTGATTTATCCGTGTAATATAAAATTGTCCCGAAAATAAAAGTCCTCAGAATGACATGCTAATTTAATATGATTTTTTCGGGAATATTTAAGGATTTATGGTGCAAAAATGACCACGGGGGGAGCTGCCACCTGGTCACGAGGGAGGAGGGCGCGCCCTACCCCCTGGGCGCGCCCCCTGCCTCGTGGGCCCACGGTGGCCCTCCTCCACTTATTCCTGCACCCATCCTCTTCTTCTTCCTCCTACAAACACGAAAAACCAACTCAAGCATGAGTTCCAGCCCTCTTTGCTGCCATTTTCGATCTCTTTGCTTAGAGCACCTCTCACAAAACTGCTTGGGGAGATTGTTCCTTGGTATGTGACTCCTCCATTGGTCCAATTAGTTTTTGTTCTAGTGCTTTATTCATTGCAAATTTTTGCTGCTTAGGTGACCCTGTTCTTGAGCTTGCATGTCAAATTTATATGGTCAAAAGTAGTTTTGATGCATGATATAGGCCCTAGGCACTTGTAGGAGTAGTTGCTATCAATATTATTGAGTTTGGTTTACTTTTATTTTGAAGTTACTAAAAATTTCAGAATTTTTCAGAAAATGATGAGGAGACTTTTGAGGGGCTCATCGAGCCAAAGCTCGAAGGAGAAGGCACCGAAGCCTAAGTATAATTTGCCTCGCACCGCGGAGGTTCGGGCGTGTGAATGGCCTTCCCAGGATTTCTTAAGAGCAGCCGGGATTTATGAAGATTTTCATGAGTTGGCTCAGACTGCAGGCCTTACCGCTTTCCTCCACGACCAATGCGATCAGTATCTCTTGCTCACAAATACCTTTGTGCAAAACTTTCATTTTCATTCTAGGAACTCACCACCTACGGTGGAATTTCATTTATATGATGAGCATAAGGAGATGTCACTTTATGATTTCTGTTGGATTTGTTTAGTCCCTTTTGGGGGCAAGACAGAAGAACCACATCGTGATGATGTGGAGGGATTTATTGACACTATCACTGTAGGGGAAACAAGGAAGGTTTCCGATGCACGAATCACTAGCATACATTTTCCTGTTTTACGCTACTTTGCATTATTTGCTAGTCGTTGCTTAATTGGTCGCGGAAACTGTGAAAACCTAAGTGTCCCTGATATTATTATTTTGCACCACAGTTTATATGGTGATAACTCTTTTAGTATGGGCAGCATTATTGCCAGACGGTTAAGTATGAACCGTACTAAGGGTCCCATCTTTGGAGGCATTTATGCTTCACGCCTCGCTGCACATTTTAACATACCTATTAGGCATTATGAGAAGGAAGAAAAGGTGCTGCCTCGTGTTTATTTAGATTATAAAAGTATGGTAGCACATGATTTTATTGTTAAGAATAGGGAAGGAGATCTTAAATATCAATTGTTCTTTAATAAACATCATCCTGAGACTATTACCTTGCCTGCTCCTTCTTTGTTTGATTTGACTGTAGGCACGTACCTTGTTCCATTGACGGCTATCCACGCCTACCGAAACCCTGCACCAGCCGAGGAGCCAAAGCCGGAACCATAATTTGATCCTTCAAGACAGTCTAATTACCAGTGGGATCCGGAGATGATTGTCAGCCAGTGGCAATCTGAGCCCTCTTCTTCCTCATCACAGTACGACCCCAACAACTATTATTATGGATATCCGCTAGGCTAGCCGTGGCCATAGACCAACTTAGGCCAAAAGCCTAAGCTTGGGGGAGTATGTATTTCCCACCGACATTACATTTATGTTCACACACACTCATTGCTAGATGTCGGTGTTCATACTTTTTCATTGTATGATCCATACTAGTTTATTTCCTTTTATGCTTTCTTCTTGTGTGTTTGATAAACCTTAAGAAAAAAAATTAGTAGTAGTTTACTTTTCTTGCTGTAGTAATAATTAAAAAGAAAACCCAAAAATATTTCCCGTTCTTCTTTTGCTTGTTGGGAGCTTTCCCATGTAAATAGTTTTATTTCTTTTCTTTTCTTTGGGGGTCAGTAGGAGAAGACCATGATTAAATTCTTGAAGTGGCTCTTATATGCTTTATTGTTGATTTAACCAAGAGCCCATATTGCTTTGTCTTCTCCTGTTTATTGAATGCTCGCAGATTCCAGCTTAGTCCAATGCACGTGCACTCTTATTATTATTCACATCGTTCGGTCGTGCAAGTGAAAGGCAATTATGATAATATATGATGGATTGACTGAGATGAGAAAAGCTGGTACGAACTCGACCTCTTTTGTTTTTGTAAATATGATGAGTTCATCGTTCTTGATTCAGCTTGTTACGAATAAACATGTTTGCAATGACAATTAGAAATCATAGTTGCTTGTGCCATGCTTGATTAGCTATGAGTTATAATGGTTTACCTTGCGTGCCAACATGCTATTGAGATGGTTATGATGTGGTATGATGGGGTGGTATCCTCCTTTGAATGATTTAAGTGACTTGACTTGGCACATGTTCACGCATGTAGTTGAAACAAATCAACATAGCCTTCACGATATTTATGTTCATGGTGGATTATATCCTACTCATGCTTGCATCCAATGTTTATTAATTTTAATGCATGTACATGGCTGTTGTCGCTCTCTAGTTGGTCGCTTCCCAGTCTTTTGCTAGCCTTCACCTGTACTAAGCGGGAATACTGCTTGTGCATCCAATCCCTTAAACCCCAAAGTTATTCCAGACGAGTCCACTATACCTTCCTATATGCGGTATCTACCTGCCGTTCCAAGTAAATTTGTATGTGCCAAACTCTAAACCTTCAAATAATCATCCTGTCTTGTATGCTCGAATAGCTCATGTATCAACTAAGGCTGTCTGTATCTTCCACGCTAGGCGGGTTATTCTCAAGAGGAGTGGACTCCGCTCCTCACTCACGAGAAAATGGCTGGTCACCGGGATGCCCAGTTGAAAGTGCGTTATATCGACTAGAGGGGGGGTGAATAGGCGATTTTTATGAAAGTCTTCAAAACGTGGAAGTTATGAAGACAAACGATAGAAATAAACCTATTACCATGCAGTGGAAGGTAGAATACACTAGACAAGCCATAGTCAAGTATTCAATGGAGTGAAAGCACAATGACTTAATAGCAGCAATGTAGTAAGGATCAGGTAGGAAGATATTATGAAGCCATACAGAACATGCAGTCACTCAGTGAAGACAAAAGATAGTGCAAACATACAATGACTTCACAAGGAGCAACAGTAAGTAAAGGGAAGGGAAGATGAAACCAGTGACTTGTTGAAGACAATGATTTGTTGGACCAGTTCCAGTTGCTGTGACAACTGTACGTCTGGTTGGGGCGGCTAGGTATTTAAACCTTAGGACACACAGTCCTGGACACCCAGTCCTGAACACGCAGCTCAGGACACCCAGTCCTCACCGTATTCCCCTTGAGCTAAGGTCACACAGACCTCGCCCAATCACTCTGGTAAGTCTTCAAGGTAGACTCCCAAACCTTCACATACTTCGTTCACCGGCAATCCACAATGTCTTTTGGATGCTCAGAACGCGACGCCTAACCGGCTGGAGGATGCACAGTCCTCAAGTGTAATAAGTCTTCAGATCACACAGACAAGAAGACCTAAGTGATGCCCAATTCTCTCTGGCTCCGGGTGGTTAGGGCTTTATCCTCGCAAGGAATTCTCTCTCAAAGGCTTCGAGGTGGGTTGCTCTCAAACGACAAAAGCCGTACTCTCAATCTGAGCAGCCAACCGTTTATGGTTGTGGGGGGTGGGCTATTTATAGCCACTTGGCAACCCGACCTGATTTGTCCGAAATGACCCTGGGTCACTAAGGAACTGACACGTGTTCCAACGGTCAGATTTCAAACTCACACGGCAACTTTACTTGGGCTACAAGCAAAGCTGACTTGTCCGACTCTGGACAAGATTCGCTCTCATAGTCTTCACTCGAAGACATAGGTTTTTGGTTAGGCATCACTTCAGTCAGTCTGACTGGTTCTCTTGGACCCCACTTAACAGTACGGTGGTTCCTATGACTCAACACAAAAGAAAAAGAACTACGAAAGATCTAAGTCTTCGAGCTCCATAGGCTTCATGTGGTGTCTTCTCTTGTCATAGTCTTCAATGTGAATATCTTCATATACCACCTTTGACTTCAATGTCTTCATACATTTTTAGGGGTCATCTCTGGTAGGAAAACCGAATCAATGAGGGACTTTTACCTGTGTTATCCTGCAATTCTCACAAACACATTAGTCCCTCAACTAGGTTTGTCGTCAATACTCCAAAACCAACTAGGGGTGGCACTAGATGCACTTACATCTCCCCCTTTTTGGTGATTGATGACAAACTAGTTGAAGTTTTCAACGGGGAATATAATCTGTGAAATTGTAAAGGATAAGGAATTGTCTTCATAAGTTGCAAGGGCTGCCCCTGAAGATGTGCATACAGGTAATTTGCTTTTGGAATGCAAATGCACATGGCAGGTTGTACTTGTGGAGATCCACTTCAACTTATGATGACAATCCACTATGCATGTGAAAGTATATGAAGATAATGACATGCATAATGGAAAATGGACGTCTGCAGAATGATCTAAGTGCGGAATTTATCGTCGCACATGCGGAATTTATCATCGCAAAACAAAGTGGCAGATAAGTAGCAGACGACCATCGAGTTTAAGTGTTACAACTCAAAGAACCAAATGTAGCAAAATGAGAGTTGTAAGCACGAAGCAAAATATAAAGCACCCGCCCATATGGACCCGCTTGAAGACTATCAACCTCATATGCTTCTCCCCCTTTTGTCAGTAAGGACCAAAAAGGTTTGAAGACATAGAGCATCTACTCGTTCCCATGCGGAGTAGGTGAAGTAGCAGGGTCGTTGGTGGTGTTTGGCGGTGCTGAAGATCTTGGAGCAGAGTTGACGCGTGCTGAAGGAGGTGGTGGTGAAGTAGTATCATCTTCATCCTCGATAACTCTGGCAGTCACTGTTGCAGCAGATGAAGAGAACTTAGAGTCTTCAAGGGGTGGAGTTCCTAGCAGCACAGCTCTTCGAGGAGGTGTGGAGTCAAACTTGAATCGCTCAGTGAAGCCATCCTCTTGGAGATCATCTTCAGAACACATCATCGTTAGCCCTTTCCATGTACGGCGACAGGTTTCATGGGCAACGAAAGCATTCTTGGTGGCAAGATTGTGAATGCGATTAACTTCCACCAAGAGGCTTTTCATCTGACGCTTCAGCCAGTCATGATGCCTATCCTGTTTCTGATGAAGAGCCACAAGAAGCTCTCGGTCGTTGAGAACACGAGTGCGCTTCTTGGGTCTTGGTGCAGTTGTACTATCAGTGGCTTCAGTAGACGCAGGGTGTGGTGCACGTGTAGTGCCAGCCAAAGGATACACCCGAGTGACTGCTTCAACTCCTTCAATGTTCTGTGAGAAACTCTGATGCTCTGCATTCTGAAGACTTAGAGGTTCCTTTGCAGGCTCAGGATAGATGGCTTCAGTAGAGATATCCACATCAGGCAGAAAAATCCTATGATTGCGAGCAGATGGCTGATATGAGATATCGGAGTGAAGTTTAATTAGCCGCATTACCCATGGGGCGTAGAACTTCAAGCCAAACAGATCAGAGCCCGATGCAGCAAGTTGGCGGATGAATAAGTCCTGTGCATTGAAGCATTTTCCATGAAGAATATAGAAGACCAAAGTCTTCATTGCACCCTCAAGCTTGGCATTTGGAGAGTGCCCTTTGATGGGCCAGAGAGTTCGCCTGATGATGTGATAGATGGTTCGTGGCAGATACTCAAGGTCTTCAACGAAGAACTCTGTTGGATAAGCAGCATCTTGGGGCAATGGCTTCATCATGCTGAGCATCTGACTCATATCAGGTTCTGGCCTCTTAAAGATGCTCTCAATAGCTTCACTATGCAGCTGACAGCCATGCTCGTAGAGATCGCCAGGAGTGGGCAAACCAGTGAGCTCAATGATGTCAAATGCATTGGCTTCGTGATGAACATTCCGGTCATCCACTCCAGGACCCAAGTCTTCGGATCTCTGTTGTACCCGCGGATGTGAAGTGTGGCATAGAATTGGAGCAGCAGTTCTTCATTCCAATGCTCTTGGTCAGTAACGAACGGCAGCAGTCCAACTTCCTTGAAGCAATCCAAAGCTTCTTCCAGACAAGGCAGACCAGCTATGGCTTCAATGTCAAGGCGCTTGTGTGGGAAGATGCGACCTTGGTTGTAAAGAATGCATGAGTAATAGCTTCGCTGAGGATAGCTCCAGAACCGATCAGATGATATCCTTTCCCTTGAGTAGGGGTTCCTGGAGCTATCAAAGAATGTGTTGTCTGCCCTGAAGCCATTGATATTGAAGGAGCCAGGTGCTGATGCAGGACCTGGGAACCTTGGCAGTCTTGGGATTGGCTTCTGTACCTGAGGCCTGTGCTCAACATGATAGTCGAACTGGGGACCGGCAGCAGACTCAGGAACAGAAGTGACGGGATCAGTGGCTTCGCTGTCTTCTTCTTCCGTTGGGGAGGGCTCCACATTAGCTTCATTGGTGGTTGTGGCAGCCGCAAGATTTTCATCCTCCACTTGACGAGCTGGAGGGTCGGTCACAGGCACGTTCTCCTTGAGAACTGCTTCTTGTTGGGACAGGGGAGTGGGAACTTGTGGGACTTCTTCTTCCGTGGCTGATGCAGCCGGATTGTCTTCAGCAGAGACTTGAGGCCTTGGACCTTTGCGAAGCCTGCGCAACGCGGGCGACGCCTGTGGAGTTGGAGTGGGCTGGGCCTCAAAGTCTTCTTCCTCTTGTGGGCGATCCGCCCATGAAGCATCCTGTGCAATTGGCGTCAGTGGACGACCAATGCTGATGAGTTCGCTGTTTTGAGGAAGGACTGCACCATCTTCTACATTGTCATGTTGACCAATGTCTTCAGCAGCGATGGGATCAGCTGCTAGAAAGTCTTCAGCTTCATGAGCCTCTGTGGAAGCAGGCTCATGGATGGTCAGTTGGCGTTCAGCTTCAGGATAGACCATAGAAATGGGTTCAACTATCAAGGGCTCTGTGGAAGCAGCCCGATCTTTCTTGGTCTTCCTCTTCTTCTTGGAGGGGGCAGTTGGAGAGGCTTCAGAATGTTTCCTCTTCCTAGCTTCAGCCTCAGCAGTCCTTGTCTTCTTGAGCTCTGAAGCTGTTGACCGGCTTTTTGGCTTCGAGCCAGTCATTTTAGTTGGGAAGACAATAGGAGCTGCTTCCTGCCTTGGTGCGTCAGGTTCAGCCGTAGCAGGCTTCTTCTTCTTCTTTGCGGCCATCCTAGGGTCGATGCCAGGACGCCCAAGGGCCTTGCGCTTCTCAGCCTCATTGTAGGCTTGCACACATCTGTCAGCCAGAGTCTTCATGCGCTCACGCGAACCCTGAGCTTCTGCACGTTTCTTTACAAAGGCTTCCTTGAGCTCATGCATCATACTCTTGAAGTTCTTCACTTCCTGCACGCTGAGCTTGGCCATATGCTTCTTGAACTGAGCCTTTTCATAGTCAATCTTTTGCTTCAGTTCAACAATGCGCTGGGCAATAGCGAGTTCTGAAGCAATGGCGCCTTGGAAGGCGACACTGAGGCCAATTGGTAGCTGCAGATCTTCAAAGCTGATGTTTGGCGTGTCAAACCACTCGTCAATGAAGTTGTGGATGATGGTCACATCAAAGAGAGGCAGATCATTGAAGATTTCTGCTTCTTCTTTGCTCTTGATGAGTTGCTCAAGAGCGTCATCTGCTAGATCTTCATCACTTGACAGATCAATGTCGTCATTGCGCAGAATGGCAGCAGCAGTTAGCTCTTGTCTGGTGTGAGGCAGAGGCATCTTGACTTTCTGGGGCTTGGAGATGCGAGATAAGTCTTCGGACTGCACACTGTCTTCAGGAGGTGCAGTTGCCAGTGGCTTCACCCTTGAGATTTTTGGTGAGGGGGCAGGCTTTGAAGTTTTAGGCTCCTTCATCTTCTTTGTCTTCGGCGCTGTAGGAGCTTCTTCTGATTCAGCGTCAGCTGCAGGCTCATTCACTGCAGTCCCTTGAACTAAGATGCGGGTGATGAGGCCTTCAAGGTTGTAGAAAGGACCGATGACATTGGGTTCTGCATCTCGTGTGCCATCTGCCCTTGGTGCTGAGGGACCAGGGTTGAAGTCTAACCCCAAAGTCTTCTTGTTCTGCTTCGCTGAGTTCTGGGCAAACTGGAAGTTGCGCTTGAATAGATTGTCGTCACGACACCATAGTAGTGACGATGGGTGTGCATCAGCTGGCTGTGGCCCACGGACCATGCAGGGATAGAAGCCTTGAGCAATGGCTTCATCTCTGGACCTGGGTAGAAGATTCTTGTATTGGATGTCTCCCCACGGTCTCTTGATGGCATTTTAATCAGCATATTCTTGGGTTACAAATCGGTATTTGAACCATTGTTCTGCCCAATATCTTCGAATCCATTGGATTCGGGTCTTGCGTTGATTGTAATCCTCTTCAGGATCTGTCTTGTACAGTTCTGAGAGTTCATCTGGCAGATCTCTGGATGTTTCTCCATGACGCTTTCTGCCACCCTTCCTTGCTGCTTTCTATGAAGCCATAAACTTTAACTTGAAAGGCTTCAACACGTTCAAAGGCTTCAAAGGTTTTCGCTTGCTGGACCAACAGGAACTGGCTTCGGGAGAATTAATGTGATGCTGTAAGAATTCTGCAAATGAATGCAGACGATGAGAACCAAAGGATTCTCCCACGGACATGTACCTGTGACAGCATTAAGGTGCGAGGGAAGGGGAATAGGTCATATGCATTCTCAGAAGATTTTGAAGATAAATCAGTTTAGAAGACATTGACCTCATTTTGCGAAGACATTCACTCATAGATAAGGAGTTGGTTCCAGATTTGTACGAATCCACAGATCAATACAAGTGAGGAATCTAACTACTTTGTGAAGCATAAGTGAATATACTAGGCATGTTATGAGATGCAGTATGAGAGAGATCTAACTTGTGTGAATAGAAACTGCTTGTGGTAGAAAGTGACAAATCCATAGGATCAACGGTGCTATAAAAAGGAAGTTTTATTTACCACATTAAGAACTGCTAGACGAAGTGGAAGATGAGGCCGAGCAGTTCGATCTTCCGTGCCCTAACTTGGCGACGGAGGACACCTACGGCGACGGCGGAGAGGACGATGTCCGCGGTCGGCGTGAAGACGGCGTCGGAGAGGTTGCGGCAGCGAAGCGCTTCGTCACCGGCGTCATCGAAGGCTAGTGGTGGCGCTAGGGTTCGTGCGAGAGTGGAAGAAGAGATAATGACCGTTGTGAAGTGTGTATTTATAGGTACATGGGCGGCACTGCGCTATTACACAGGTGCCCCTGGCGATTCGCATCTGAGGAACACGTGGCCATTATGCGGAATTTTGGGGTTTGTTCCACGTCCCATGCATGCCTTGATTGCCGGGTGGTCGTTCCTACATGTGGAGGAATGAGCATTGAAAACGAACTTAATGGTTGTCTTTGTATCTTCTGCTGACAAGGACGCAGAGAAGACATTCGACAGTTTCAATAGAATGCATATGATTTGGAGAGATAGAATTTGAGATAGAAAGCATAGAGAGGTTAGGGTCCGATCACATTCACTTAGTTCAAAAGATTCAACAATGAAGACATAGCTATAAGTGAATGCTGTAGAGGACAGAACACTAATATATATATATATAATCAACATAGTGAAGATAATCATGAAGATATGTTGAGATCGAAGCCAAACCAAATGTGAAGACATTTCAAGGTAACGTCATGAGTGAAATGTTGGAAATATGCCCTAGAGGCAATAATAAAAGCATTATTATTATATTTCCTTGTTCATGATAATTGTCTTTATTCATGCTATAATTGTGTTATCCGGAAATCGTAATACATGTGTGAATAACAGACACCAACATGTCCCTAGTGAGCCTCTAGTTGACTAGCTCGTTGATCAATAGATAGTCATGGTTTCCTGACTATGGACATTAGATGTCATTGGTAACGAGATCACATCATTAGGAGAATGATGTGATGGACAAGACCCAATCCTAAACATAGCACAAGATCGTATAGTTCGTTTGCTAGAGTTTTCCAATGTCAAAGTATCTTTTCCTTAGACCATGAGATCGTGTAACTCCCGGATACCGTAGGAGTGCTTTGGGTATGCCAAACGTCACAACGTAACTGGGTGACTATAAACTTAGACTACGGGTATCTCCGAAAGTGTCTGTTGGGTGACATGGATCAAGACTGGGATTTGTCACTCCGTATGACGGAGAGGTATCACTGGGCCCACTCGGTAATGCATCATCATAATGAGCTCAAAGTGACCAAGTGTCTGGTCACGGGATCATGCATTACGGTACGAGTAAAGTGACTTGCCGGTAACGAGATTGAACGAGGTATTGGGATACCGACGATCGAATCTCGGGCAAGTAACATATCGATAGACAAAGGGAATTGCGTACGGGGTTGATTGAATCCTCGACATCGTGGTTCATCTGATGAGATCATCGTGGAGCATGTGGGAGCCAACATGGGTATCCGGATCCCGCTGTTGGTTATTGACCGGAGAGTCGTCTCGGTCATGTCTGCTTGTCTCCCGAACCCGTAGGGTCTACACACTTAAGGTTCGATGACGCTAGGGTTGTGAAGATATGTATATGCAGTAACCCGAATGTTGTTCGGAGTCCCGGATGAGATCCCGGACGTCACGAGGAGTTCCGGAATGGTCCGGAGGTAAAGAATTATATATAGGAAGTGCTGTTTCGGGCATCGGGACAAGTTTCGGGGTTATCGGTATTGTACCGGGACCACCGGAGGGGTCCCGTGGGCCCACCAGGTGAGGCCACCTGTCCCGGGGGGCCACATGGGCTGTAGGGGTGCGCCTTGGCCTACATGGGCCAAGGGCACCAGCCCTACTAGGCCCATGCGCCTAGGGTTTCCACCAAGGAGGAGTCCAAGTGGTGGAAGGCACCCCGAGGTGCCTTGGGGGGGAGGGAAACCCTCCCCTGGCCGCCGCACCTAGGAGATCAGATCTCCTAGGCTGCACACCAACCCCCCCTGGCACCCCTATATATAGTGGGGGGAAGAGGAGGGATTTGAGACCAGCCCCTGGCGCCTCCATCTCCCCCCGTTACGTCTCTCCCTCGTAGTCTTGGCGAAGCCCTGCTTCTGTGACGCCCTGCATCCACCACCACGCCGTCGTATTGCTGGATCTTCATCAACCTCTCCTCCCCCCTTGCTGGATCAAGAAGGAGGAGACGTCTCCCGTCCCGTACGTGTGTTGAACGCGGAGGTGCCGTCCGTTTGGCGCTGGTCATCGGTGATTTGGATCACGTCGAGTACGACTACATCATCACCGTTCTTTTTGAACGCTTCCGTGCGCGATCTACAAAGGTATGTAGATGCATCCAATGACTCGTTGCTAGATGAACTCCTAGATGATCTTGGTGAAACGAGTAGGAAAATTTTTGTTTTCTGCAACGTTCCCCAACAGTGGCATCATGAGCTAGGTCTATGCGTAGTTCTTCTTGCGCGAGTAGAACACAATTAGTTGTGGGCGTGGATTTGTCAACTTTCTTGCCGTTACTAGTCTTTTCTTGCTTCAGCGGTATTGTGGGATGAAGCGGCCCGGACCAACCTTACACGTACGCTTACGTGAGACCGGTTCCACCGACTAACATGCACTAGTTGCATAAGGTGGCTGGCGGGTGTCTGTCTCTCCCACTTTAGTTGGAGCGGATTCGATGAACAGGGTCCTTATGAAGGGTAAATAGAAGTTGACAAATCACGTTGTGGCTTTAACGTAGGTAAGAATACGTTCTTGCTAGAACCCTAATTCAGCCACGTAAAACTTGCAACAACAATTAGAGGACGTCTAACTTGTTTTTGCAGCAAGTGGTTTGTGATATGATATGGCCAAAGTTGTGATGAATGATGAATGATCTATATGTGATGTATGAGATGTTCATGCTATTGTAATAGGAATCACGACTTGCATGTCGATGAGTATGACAACCGGCAGGAGCCATAGGAGTTGTCTTTATTCTTTTATATGACCTGCGTGTCATCGAGAAACGCCATGTAAATTACTTTACTTTATTGCTAAACGCGTTAGCCATAGTAGTAGAAGTAATAGTTGGCGAGCAACTTCATGGAGACACGATGATGGAGATCATGATGATGGAGATCATGGTGTCAAGCCGGTGACAAGATGATCATGGAGCCCCAAGATGGAGATCAAAGGAGCTATGTGATATTGGCCATATCATGTCACGTTTATTATTTGATTGCATGAGATGTTTATCATGTTTTGCATCTTGTTTACTTAGAACGACGGTAGTAAATAAGATGATCCCTCATAATAATTTCAAGAAGTGTTCCCCCTAACTGTGCACCGTTGCGACAGTTCGCTGTTTCAAAACACCACGTGATGATCGGGTGTTTTATTCAGACGTTCACATACAGCGGGTGTAAGACAGATTTACACATGCAAACACTTAGGTTGACTTGACGAGCCTAGCATGTACAGACATGGCCTCGGAACACAGGAGACCGAAAGGTCGAGCATGAGTCGTATAGAAGATACGATCAACATGAAGATGTTCACCGACGTTGACTAGTCCGTCTCACGTGATGATCGGACACGGTCTAGTTAACTCGGATCATGTAATACTTAGATGACTAGAGGGATGTCTAATCTAAGTGGGAGTTCATTAATAATTTGATTAGATGAACTTAATTATCATGAACTTAGTCTAAAATCTTTGCAATATGTCTTGTAGATCAAATGGCCAACGTAGTCCTCAACTTCAACGCGTTCCTTAGAGAAAACCAAGCTGAAAGACGATGGCAGCAACTATACGGACTGGGTCCGGAACCTGAGGATCATCCTCATAGCTGCCAAGAAAGATTATGTCCTACAAGCACCGCTAGGTGACTCCCGTCCCACAGAACCAAGACGTTATGAACGCTTGGCAGACACGTGTTGACGACTACTCCCTCGTTCAGTGCGGCATGCTTTACAGCTTAGAGCCGGGGCTCCAAAAAGCGTTTTGAGAGACACATGGAGCATATGAGATGTTCGAAGAGCTGAAAATGGTTTTTCAAGCTCATGCCCGGATCGAGAGATATGAAGTCTCCGATAAGTTCTTCAGCTGTAAGATGGAGGAAAATAGTTCTGTCAGTGAGCACATACTCACTATGTCTGGTAGGTTGCATAACCGCTTGTCTCAGCTGGGAGTTAATCTCCCGGATGATGCGGTCATTGACAGAATCCTCCAGTCGCTTCCACCAAGCTACAAGAGCTTCGTGATGAACTTCACATGCAGGGGATGCAAAAGACCATTCCTGAGTTTGTTCAATGCTGAAATCAGCGGAGGTAGAAGTCAAGAAGGAACATCAAGTGTTGATGGTATAAAACCACTAAGTTCAAGAAAGGCAAGGGTAAAAAGAACTTCAAGAAGGACGGCAAGGGAGTTGCCGCGCCGGCAAGCAAGCTGCCGGGAAGAAGCCAAAGAATGGACCCAAGCCCGAGACTGAGTGCTTTTATTGCAAGGAAAGTGGTCACTGGAAGCGGAACTGCCCCAAATACTTAGCGGACAAGAAGGCCGGCAAAACAAAAGGTATATGTGATATACATGTAATTGATGTGTACCTTACCAGTACTCGTAGTAGCTCCTGGGTATTTGATACCGGTGCAGTTGCTCACATTTGTAACTCAAAGCAGGGGCTGCGGAATAAGCGGAAACTGGCAAAGGACGAGGTGACGATGCGCGTCGGGAATGGTTCCAAGGTCAATGTGATCGCCGTCGGCACGCTGCCTCTGCATTCCCTTCGGGATTAGTTTTAAACCTTAATAATTGTTATTTAGTGCCAGCTTTGAGCATGAACATTGTATCGGGATCTCGTTTAATTCGAGATGGCTACTCTTTTAAATCTGAGAATAATGGTTGTTCCATTTTTATGAGAGATATGTTTTATGGTCATGCTCCTATGGTGAATGGTTTATTCTTTATGAATCTCGAACGTGATGCTACACATGTTCATAATGTGAGTACCAAAAGAAGTAAGGTTGATAATGATAGTCCCACATACTTGTGGCACTGCCGCCTTGGTCACATAGGTGTCAAACGCATGAAGAAGCTCCATGCTGATGGACTTTTAGAGTCTCTTGATTATGAATCATTTGACACGTGCGAACCATGCCTCATGGGTAAAATGACCAAGACTCCGTTCTCAGGAACAATGGAGCGAGCAACCAACTTATTGGAAATCATACATACTGATGTGTGCGGTCCAATGAGTGTTGAGGCTCGCGGTGGCTATCGTTATGTTCTCACCCTCACTGATGATGTTAAGTAGATATGGGTATGTCTACTTAATGAAACACAAGTCTGAAACCTTTGAAAAGTTCAAGGAATTTCAGAGTGAGGTTGAGAATCAACGTGACAGGAAAATCAAGTTTCTACGATCAGATCGTGGAGGAGAATACTTGAGTCACGAGTTTGGCACACACTTAAGAAAATGTGGAATAGTTTCACAACTCACGCCTGGAACACCTCAGCGTAATGGTGTGTCCGAACGTCGTAATCGCACTCTATTTAGATATGGTGCGATCTATGATGTCTCTTACCGATTTACCGCTGTATTTTGGGGCTATGCTTTAGAGACTGCCGCATTCACTTTAAATAGGGCTCCGTCGAAATCCGTTGAGACGACACCGTATGAATTATGGTTTGGGAAGAAACCTAAGCTGTCGTTTCTAAAAGTTTGGGGATGCGATGCTTATGTCAAGAAACTTCAACCAGAAAAGCTCGAACCCAAGTCGGAAAAATGCGTCTTCATAGGATACCCTAAAGAAACTATTGGTATACCTTCTACCTCAAATCCGAAGGCAAGATCTTTGTTGCCAAGAATGGATCCTTTCTAGAGAAAGAGTTTCTCTCGAAAGAAGTAAGTGGGAGGAAAGTAGAACTCAATGAAGTATTACCTCTTGAACCGGTAAGTGACGCAACTCAAGAAAATGTTCCTGAGGTGCCTGCACCGACTAGAGAGGAAGTTAATGATGATGATCATGAAACTTCAGATCAAGTTGCTACTGAACTTCCTAGGTCCACAAGGACACATTCCGCACCAGAGTGGTACGGTAACCCTGTCCTGGAATCATGTTGTTAGACAAGGTGAACCTTCAAACTATGAAGAAGTGATGGCGGGCCCAGATTCCAACAAATGGCTGGAAGCCATGAAATCCGAGATAGGATCCATGTATGAAAACGAAGTATGGACTTTGATTGACTTGCCCGTTGATCGGCGAGCCATAGAAAATAAATGGATCTTTAAGAAGAAGACAGACGTGGATGGTAATGTGACCATCTATAAAGCTAGGCTTGTCGCTAAGGGTTATCGACAAGTTCAAAGGGTTGACTACGATGAGACTTTCTCACCCGTAGCGAAGTTGAAGTCCGTCCGAATCATGTTAGCAATTGCCGCATTCTATGATTATGAGATATGGCAAATGGACGTCAAAACGACATTCCTTAATGGTTTCCTTAAGGAAGAATTGTATATGATGCAGCCGGAAGGTTTTGGTCGATCCTAAGAATGCTGACAAGGTGTGCAAGCTCCAACGCTCGATTTATGGGCTGGTGCAAGCATCTCGGAGTTGGAACATTCGCTTTGATGAGATGATCAAAGCGTTTGGGTTTACGCAGACTTATGGAGAAGCCTGCGTTTACAAGAAAGTGAGTGGGAGCTCTGTAGCATTTCTCATATTATATGTAGATGACATACTTTTGATGGGAAATGATATAGAACTCTTGGACAGCATCAAGGCCTACTTGAATAAAAGTTTTTCAATGAAGGACCTTGGAGAAGCTGCTTATATATTAGGCATCAAAATCTATAGAGATAGATCGAGACGCCTCATAGGTCTTTCACAAAGCACATACCTTGATAAGATATTGAAGAAGTTCAATATGGATCAGTCTAAGAAAGGGTTCTTGCCTGTGTTGCAAGGTATGAAGTTGAGCTCAGCTCAATGTCCGACCACGGCAGAAGATATAGAAGAGATGAGCATCATCCCCTATGCATCAGCCATAGGTTCTATTATGTATGCCATGCTGTGTACCAGACCTGATGTAAACCTTGCCGTAAGTTTGGTAGGAAGGTACCAAAGTAATCCCGGCAAGGAACACTGGACAGCGGTCAAGAATATCCTGAAGTACCTGAAAAGGACTAAGGAAATGTTTCTCGTTTATGGAGGTGACGAAGAGCTCGTCGTAAAGGGTTACGTCGACGCTAGCTTCGACACAGATCTGGATGACTCAAAGTCACAAACCGGATACGTGTATATTTTGAATGGTGGGGCAGTAAGCTTGTGCAGTTGCAAGCAAAGCGTCGTGGCGGGATCTACATGTGAAGCGGAGTACATGGCAGCCTCGGAGGCAGCACATGAAGCAATATGGGTGAAGGAGTTCATCACCGACCTAGGAGTCATACCCAATGCGTCGGGGCCGATCAAGCTCTTCTGTGACAACACTGGAGCTATTGCTCTTGCCAAGGAGCCCAGGTTTCACAAGAAGACAAGGCACATCAAGCGTCGCTTCAACTCCATTCGTGAAAATGTTCAAGATGGAGACATAGAGATTTGTAAAGTACATACGGACCTGAATGTAGCAGATCCGTTGACTAAACCTCTCCCCAGAGCAAAACATGATCAACACCAGAATTCCATGGGTGTTCGATTCATCACAATGTAACTAGATTATTGACTCTAGTGCAAGTGGGAGACTGTTGGAAATATGCCCTAGAGGCAATAATAAAAGCATTATTATTATATTTCCTTGTTCATGATAATTGTCTTTATTCATGCTATAATTGTCTTATCCGGAAATCGTAATACATGTGTGAATAACAGACACCAACATGTCCCTAGTGAGCCTCTAGTTGACTAGCTCGTTGATCAATAGATAGTCATGGTTTCCTGACTATGGACATTAGATGTCATTGGTAACGAGATCACATCATTAGGAGAATGATGTGATGGACAAGACCCAATCCTAAACATAGCACAAGATCGTATAGTTCGTTTGCTAGAGTTTTCCAATGTCAAAGTATCTTTTCCTTAGACCATGAGATCGTGTAACTCCCGGATACCGTAGGAGTGCTTTGG
This sequence comes from Triticum urartu, assembly GCF_003073215.2. Classification (NCBI taxonomy): domain Eukaryota; kingdom Viridiplantae; phylum Streptophyta; class Magnoliopsida; order Poales; family Poaceae; genus Triticum; species Triticum urartu. Next base: position 533,105,783 of record NC_053026.1, on the reverse strand, counting down.
GTATGCCAAACGTCACAACGTAACTGGGTGACTATAAACTTAGACTACGGGTATCTCCGAAAGTGTCTGTTGGGTGACATGGATCAAGACTGGGATTTGTCACTCCGTATGACGGAGAGGTATCACTGGGCCCACTCGGTAATGCATCATCATAATGAGCTCAAAGTGACCAAGTGTCTGGTCACGGGATCATGCATTACGGTACGAGTAAAGTGACTTGCCGGTAACGAGATTGAACGAGGTATTGGGATACCGACGATCGAATCTCGGGCAAGTAACATATCGATAGACAAAGGGAATTGCGTACGGGGTTGATTGAATCCTCGACATCGTGGTTCATCTGATGAGATCATCGTGGAGCATGTGGGAGCCAACATGGGTATCTAGATCCCGCTGTTGGTTATTGACCGGAGAGTCGTCTCGGTCATGTCTGCTTGTCTCCCGAACCCGTAGGGTCTACACACTTAAGGTTCGATGATGCTAGGGTTGTGAAGATATGTATATGCAGTAACCCGAATGTTGTTCGGAGTCCCGGATGAGATCCCGGACGTCACGAGGAGTTCCGGGATGGTCCGGAGGTAAAGAATTATATATAGGAAGTGCTGTTTCGGGCATCGGGACAAGTTTCGGGGTTATCGGTATTGTACCAGGACCACCGGAGGGGTCTCGTGGGCCCACCGGGTGGGGCCACCTGTCCCGGGGGGCCACATGGGCTGTAGGGGTGCGCCTTGGCCTACATGGGCCAAGGGCACCAGCCCTACTAGGCCCATGCGCCTAGGGTTTCCACCAAGGAGGAGTCCAAGTGGTGGAAGGCACCCCGAGGTGCCTTGGGGGGGAGGGAAACCCTCCCCTGGCCGCCGCACCTAGGAGATCAGATCTCCTAGGCTGCGCACCAACCCCCCTGGCACCCCTATATATAGTGGGGGGAGAGGAGGGATTTGAGACCAGCCCCTGGCGCCTCCATCTCCCCCCGTTACGTCTCTCCCTCGTAGTCTTGGCGAAGCCCTGCTTCTGTGACGCCCTGCATCCACCACCACGCCGTCGTATTGCTGGATCTTCATCAACCTCTCCTCCCCCCTTGCTGGATCAAGAAGGAGGAGACGTCTCCCGTCCCGTACGTGTGTTGAACGCGGAGGTGCCGTCCGTTCGGCGCTGGTCATCGGTGATTTGGATCACGTCGAGTACGACTACATCATCACCGTTCTTTTTGAAGGCTTCCGTGCGCGATCTACAAAGGTATGTAGATGCATCCAATGACTCGTTGCTAGATGAACTCCTAGATGATCTTGGTGAAACGAGTAGGAAAATTTTTGTTTTCTGCAACGTTCCCCAACATGAAACACTTCAAAATAGAACATTTGGTGGTGGCGTTACCCACCGTATAGGAAGTATTAGACCCAGACACGGCACACAATTATCGTGGCGCTCCGAAGTCAAATTCCACATTAATGTATTCACACTTAGAATGTATGTCTTCATTGATTGAAGATATACTTTACTTCGTGTGTTGCACATCTAAGTCATCAATATGCATAAGGGTTAGGATGTGTGCCTGATCACAGGACATTTGAGGATTCCAGGATATTTAGCTCACAACGTAACTTGCAAAATCTCTTCTCATCCAAGGGCTTGGTGAAGATATCTGCCAATTGCTCTTCAGTGTTGACGTGTATGATATCAATATCTTCCTTCGCAACATGATCTCTGAGAAAGTGATGACAAATTTGAATGTGCTTTGTCTTCGAGTGCTGAACTGGGTTGTTGGCGATCTTGATGGCGCTTTCATTGTCGCAGTAAAGTGGCACTTGCTTCAGATGAATGCCATAGTCCTTGAGTGTTTGCTTCATCCACAGAAGCTAAGCGCAGCAAGATCCAGCAGCAATGTATTCAGATTCAGCAGTGGAGAGAGATACATAGTTCTGCTTCTTTGAAGACCAACATACAAGTGATCGTCCCAGAAAGTGACATGTGCCTGATGTAGACTTGCGATCAACTTTGTCACCAGCATAATCAGCATCCGAGAATCCAACCAGATCAAACCCTGAGCCCTTTGGATACCATAATCCTAGAGTTGGGGTGTGAGCCAAATATCGAAGAATTCGCTTCACAGCTAAGTGATGCGACTCCTTTGGTGCCGCTTGAAATCGAGCACACATGCAAACACTAAGCATAATATCTGGCCTAGATGCACATAGATAAAGTAAAGAACCAATCATGAAGTGGTATACCTTTTGATCGAACTCTTTACCATTGTCGTCGGGACCCAGATGATGTTTGGCTGGCATTGGTGTTGTGAAGCCTTTGCAGTCTTGCATACCGAACTTCTTCAGGAAATCTTTGAGATACTTCTCTTGAGATATGAAGATGCCGTTGCGTTGTTGTCATATTTGAAGACCGAGAAAGAACTTCAGCTCTCCCATCATGGACATCTGATATTGCTCTTGCATCATATATCCAAACTCTTCACTGTACTTCAGGCCCGAGGGGCTTGTTTGAGGCCATACAGTGCCTTGTTGAGCTTGTATACCATGTCAGGATGTTTTGGATCTTCAAATCCAGGCGGTTGTGCAACATACACTTCTTCTTCAACCTTGCCATTGAGAAAAGCACTCTTCACATCCATTTGATATAGAAGTATGTTGTGATGATTTGCATAGGCCAGCAGTATGCGTATAGCTTCAAGTCTAGCCACAGGAGCAAATGTTTCATCGAAGTCAATGCCTTCCACTTGAGTATATTCTTGAGCAACGAGACGAGCTTTGTTTCTGACAACTAGACCATGCTCATCTTGCTTGTTGCGGTATATCCATTTGGTGCCTATTATATTGTGCTTCCGTGGATCAGGACGCTTAACTAGTTCCCATAAATTATTCAGCTCAAACTGTTGAAGCTCTTCTTGCATAGCTTGAATCCATTCAGGTTCCATGAAGGCTTCTTCAACTTTCTTGGGTTCTGTTATTGAGACGAATGTGAAGTGCCCACAGAAATTTGCTAGCTGAGTTGCCCTTGAACGAGTGAGTGGACCGGGTGCATTGATGCTATCAATTATTCTTTCAATCTGCACTTCATTGGCAACGCGAGGATGTACAGGGCGAAGACTTTGCTCTTGCTGATCATTGTCGTTGTTAGAAGGAATGTCTTCAGGCTGAGCATTGTCTTCATGTTGATCAGGTGTTGAGATGATAAGTTCTTCTTCAGGATGAGCTTCAGAAGGTATAATTTCTCCAGTTCCCATTAGCTTGATTGATTCACTGGATGGAACTTCATCTAGCACATTTGGCAGTTGCTCTCTTTGTGAACCATTGGTCTCATCGAACCGCACATCCACTGTTTCAACCACTTTGTAATGAAAGAGATTGAAGACTCTGTAGGAGTGCGAATCCTTTCCATATCCAAGCATAAAACCCTCATGTGCTTTTGGTGCAAACTTTGAGGTGTGATGTGGGTCCTTGATCCAGCACCTTGCGCCAAATACTCTGAAGTAACTGACATTTGGCTTCTTGCCAGTAAGGAGCTCATAAGATGTCTTGTTCAGAAGCTTGTGAAGATAAACATGATTGATTGTATGGCATGCAGTATCAATGGCTTCAGGCCAGAATTTTCTTGGGGTCTTGTATTCATCTAGCATCGTTCCGGCCATCTCAATGAGTGTTCTGTTCTTGCGTTCGACGACGCCATTCTGCTGTGGCGTGTACGGGGCTGAGAATTCATGTGTGATGCCCAAGGTATCAAGATATGTATCAAGGCCAGTGTTCTTGAATTCAGTGCCATTGTCACTTCTGATGTGCTTTATCTTGGCGCCATAATTGTTCATAGCTCGATTGGCGAAGCGTCTGAAGACATCCTGCACTTCAGTCTTGTAAAGGATTATGTGCACCCAAGTGTATCTAGAGTAATCATCAACAATAACGAAGCCATAGAGGCATGCAGTAGTAGTAAGAGTTGAGTAATGAGTGGGACCGAAAAGATCCATGTGAAGTAGTTCGAAGGGTCGAGTAGTGGTCATGATTGTCTTCGAAGGATGTTTGGCCCTCGTCATCTTCCCTGCTTCACAGGCACTGCATAAGTGGTCTTTCTTAAACTTGACGCCCTCGATGCCTATGACATGCTTCTTCTTCGCAAGGGTGTGGAGGTTCCTCATGCCAGCATGCCCAAGCCTCCGATGCCAGAGCCAGCATTCTGAAGCTTTTGCTAGAAGACATACGGCAAGCTGTGGTCCTGCTGAGAAATCTACTATGTACAGATCATCTTTTCGATACCCTTCAAACACTAGAGACTTTTCAGATTCCATTAGTACAAGGCAACGATATTTTCCAAATATTACGATCATGTTCAAATCGCAAAGCATTGTGACAGACATTAAGTTGAAGCCAAGGGATTCAACAAACATGACTTTGTCCATGTGTTGATCCCTTGAGATTGCAACTCTACCTAGACCCAATACCTTACTTTTACCAGTGTCAGCAAATGTGATGTGGCTCTTGTCGGATGGACATAAGGTTGAGTCCATAAGAAGACTTCTTTTGCCAGTCATGTGATTTGTACACCCACTATCAATAATCCATTCTGAAGACGCTGGTGTCGTACCCTTGGCACCGCGTGCCATGAAGCAGTAGGTAGAAGCGGAGTAGTCCTTCTCATTTGCATCGGTGTCGGTGACAAGGTCATTGTCTTCAGTATTGAAGATGGACTTGGCAACGTATGCTGTAGCCAGACTTGCGACGCCTGAATCGGACTCCTCCTCAGACTCCACATCCGCCTCCTCAGAAGCGGACTCCTCCTCTAAATCAATTTCCTTGCCAACAAACGCACGTGCCTTGCCAGATGAGCTATTCTTGTGTGATGAAGACTTGGACGAAGACTTTGAGTATTTCTTCTTCTTCTTGTCGTCAGAGTCATATTCCTTGCTCTTCTTCTTCTTTTTGTTCTCATTGTCCCACTGTGGACACTCAGAGATGAAGTGGCCAGGTTTCTTGCACTTGTGACATGTTTTCTTCTTGTAGTCGTGAGCAGAAGCTTCATCATTCCTTGAGCTTGATCGGGAAGACTTTCTGAAGCCTTTCTTCTTAGTGAATTTTTGGAACTTCTTCACAAGCATAGCAAGTTCTCTTCCAATGTCTTCAGGATCATCAGAATTGCTGTCAGATTCTTCTTCAGATGAGGAGACAGCTTTTGCCTTCAAGGCACGAGTTCGCCCATAGTTTGGACCGTAGATATCTCTTTTCTCAGAAAGCTGAAACTCATGTGTGTTGAGCCTCTCAAGTATGTCAGATGGATCGAGTGTCTTGAAATTAGGACGTTCTTGAATCATCAGGGCTAGGATGTCAAACGAACTATCAAGTGATCTCAGTAGCGTCTTGACGACTTCATGTTTGGTGATCTCAGTAGTGCCGAGGGCTTGAAGCTCATTTGTGATGTCAGTGAGTCGGTCAAATGTGTGCTAGACATTCTCATTGTCATTTCGCTTGAAGCGGTTGAAGAGGTTGCGAAGGACACTGATTCTCTGATCTATCTGGGTTGAGATGCCTTCATTGACCTTGGAGAGCCAATCCCAGACCAGCTTAGATGTCTTCAAAGCACTCACACGGCCATACTGTCCTTTGGTCAGGTGACCACAGATGATATTCTTGGCAGTAGAGTCCAGTTGAACAAATTTCTTGACGTCAGCAGCAGTGACACCTTCTCCAGCCTTGGGAACGCCGTTTTCGACGACATACGATAGGTCGACATCAATGGCTTCAAGATGCATGCACATCTTATTCTTCCAGTAGGGATATTCAGTTCCATCGAAGACGGGGCACGCAGCGGAGACTTTAATTATCCCTGCAGTCTACATAGCTAAAACTCTAGGTGGTTAAACCGAATCACACAGAACAAGGGAGCACCTTGCTCTAATACCAATTGAGAGTGCGTTATATCGACTAGAGGGGGGGTGAATAGGCGATTTTTATGAAAGCCTTCAAAACGTGGAAGTTATGAAGACAAACGATAAAAATAAACCTATTACCATGCAGCGGAAGGTAGACTACACTAGACAAGCCATAGTCAAGTATTCAATGAAGTGAAAGCACAATGACTTAATAGCAGCAATGTAGTAAGGATCAGGTAGGAAGATATTATGAAGCCATACAGAACATGCAGTCACTCAGTGAAGACAAAAGATAGTGCAAACATACAATGACTTCACAAGGAGCAACAGTAAGTAAAGGGAAGGGAAGATGAAACCAGTGACTCTTTGAAGACAATGATTTATTGGACCAGTTCCAATTGCTGTGACAACTGTACGTCTGGTTGGGGCGGCTAGGTATTTAAACCTTAGGACACACAGTCCCGGACACCCAGTCCTGAACACGCAGCTCAGGACACCCAGTCCTCACCGTATTCCCCTTGAGCTAAGGTCACACAGACCTCGCCCAATCACTCTGGTAAGTCTTCAAGGTAGACTCCCAAACCTTCACATACTTCGTTCACCGGCAATCCACAATGTCTCTTGGATGCTCAGAACGCGACGCCTAACCGGCTGGAGGATGCACAGTCCTCAAGTGTAATAAGTCTTCAGATCACACAGACAAGAAGACTTAAGTGATGCCCAATTCGCTCTGGCTCCGGGTGGTTAGGGCTTTATCCTCGCAAGGAATTCTCTCTCAAAGGCTTCGAGGT